>NC_057811.1:107982481-108236804 GCF_018294505.1 Triticum aestivum
CAGCAGTAGCGAAGGAATCGCTCGATCGGGTTCAGTTAACAGCCATCGATCGATCGCTCGGGTTCAGTAATGCGTAGCCTGCAGTGCAATCGCTCGGGTTCAGTTAGAGCCCAACGCCTCGCTCGGGTTCAGTTAGAGCCAACGCCTCGCACACACGCACGTACGTGTACGAGAGAAACGCGCATCGCTCGACCCCCGACCTCCCACCGTAACCGGGAACTCCCCGAAATTTTCCTCGCCCTCGCTTCTACCACGGTTTTATCCGTCATGGACGGCCCAAAGAATGTCATGCAGCTGCGTCTCCGGCCCGCCCAGGACGAAAAACCCATTTTCTGTCATGATTTTTTGTCATAGAAGTAGGAGCCCACCACATCTATGATGATACCGGGTTTTGTCACAATTATCGTCATAGAAGTGTCATATGTATGACAGAAAAAAATTTCGTTCGGCCCAAAATGTCACGGATGTGTCTTTTTTTTGTAGTGGTGTTGGCTGACCAACTTTGTAATGAGGGTAATAACCCTAATCCAGAGTAGAAGTAACTCCTGTTATATGATGCCAGTTTATCAGAAAACCGTTCCGGGCTGTGATAAACACCGGTTTATTCCATACTGGTGACTTTGAGTCAAAACCAGACCGGGCTGATAGTCTCCGGATTATAACTTGATCATGTACTGACAACTTGTAGTTGACATCCTAACCGGGTTGATAAACACCGGTTTGAAAACATCACCAATCTTACCAAAAGAAAGAGAAACTTAGCAAAAAGCAAATAAAATCATTGTAGTCGAGGCTTTTCACGGGCTGCCAGGCCCTAAATTCAACAGCAAAAAATCTCCAAACAACATTGTGAGCTGTGCTCAGTGGGTGCCTATGTTTGAGCTGTTGTTTTACAACACTCTCTTTGGCCCCGGATTAATGTGGCTTTGAGCCGATCAAGAGGTGTGACTGTGGTTCGGATACGACCAAGCCCCCAAGTGATGCTGTGGCATTACGCCGATCAAGAGGTGTAGCTACGGTTCGGGTACGACCAAGCCCCCCAGTGATGCTGTGGCATTGCGCCGATCAAGAGGTGTAGCTATGGTTCGGATGCGACCAAACCCCCAAGTGATGTTGTGGCATTGCGCCGATCAAGAGGTGTAGCTATGGTTCGGATACGACCAAGCCCCAAGTGATGATGTGGCTTTGCACTGATCAAGAGGTGTAGCTATGGTTCGGATACGACCAAGCCCCCAAGTGATGATGTGGCATTGCACCGATCAAGAGGTGTAGCTATGTTCTCTTTGGTTCGAATACGACCTATGTTTGAACATGAAGCCCCCCAAGTGATCTAATATGAAACTTTGAGAAGCTAAATCAAGGGGTAAACCGGACGCCGCTTTGTAAGCTCCATGTAACCACACATGATGTAAGAAAAACAACAGATACCCCGCTTTAGCTGAGGTTCCGGTTTATTATATTGATCATAATATATACAATGTCATAATATGTACATAAGCAGAGCCTATAGCTCAAGTATAGTAAGGCCGAAGATGAGCAATATTCCACGGCCGGTTGGTCTCCTCCTCCGATTCACGTGAGTCTTTGCACTCTCGAACATCGATTAGGTAGTATGACCCATTGTGTAGATTCTTGCTGACCACAAAGGGTCCTTCCCAAGGGGGGGATAGCTTGTGCATATCCTCTGATCCTGGATGAGCCGAAGCACCAAATCACCTTCTTGAAAGGTTCTGGTTCTAACCCGGCGGCCATGATAGCGACACAGATCTTGCTGATAAATCGCCGAACGGGCTGCCACCATGTCATGTTCCTCATCTAACAGGTCAAGAGCTTCCTGCCGTGCCTTCTCGTTGTCAGCTTCAACATATGCCGCTACACGAGGCGAGTCATGACGGATGTCACTAGGAAGAACTGCTTCCGCTCCATAAACCATGAAGAATGGTGTGTACCTTGTCGACCTGTTGGGTGTGGTATTGATGCTCCACAACACAGAAGGTAACTCCTCAACCCAACAACCCGGCGTCCGTTGCAGAGGAACCATAAGCCGGGGTTTGATACCTCTCAAGATCTCTTGATTGGCCCTCTCCGCTTGACCATTGGACTGGGGGTGAGCCACTAATGACACGTCAAGCCGGATGTGCTCACGTTGACAGAACTCCTTCATGGCACCCTTTGACAGATTGGTACCATTGTCTGTTATAATGTTGTGTGGAAAACCAAACCGGAAGATCACCTTTTTGATGAACTGAACCGTCGTGGCTACGTCACACTTACTAACTGGCTCTGCCTCCACCCACTTCGTAAACTTGTCAACCGCCACCAAAAGGTGGGTCTTCTTGTCCTTGGACCTCTTGAAAGGCCCAACCATATCCAGCCCCCAAGTTGCAAAGGGCCAGGTGATTGGAATCATCCTCAATTCTTGAGCTGGTACATGAGCGTGCCTTGAGAATTTCTGACAGCCATCACATCTTTTGACCAAGTCCTCAGCATCAGCATGAGCTGTCAACCAATAGAAACCGTGACGAAACACCTTGGCGACCAAAGATTTTGAACCGGCGTGGTGACCACAATCTCCTTCATGGATCTCATGCCAAATTTCACGGCCTTCCTCGGGAGACACACAGCGTTGAAACGCCCCTGTCACACTGCAATGATGTAACTCTCCATTGATAATAGTCATGGACTTGGACCGCCGGGTTATCTGGCTGGCCAAAGTTTCATCGTCTGGTAACTCGCCCCAGTTTATATACGCCAAATATGGAACCGTCCAATCCGGGATAACATGAAGAGCCGCCACCAACTGAGCCTCCAGATCAGGAACAGCCAAATCCACTTCACCAGGGAGCTTGACGGACGGATTATGCAAAACATCCAGGAAGACATTAGGTGGAACCGGTTTACGTTGGGAACCCAGGCGGCTTAAAGCATCCGCCGCTTCATTCTTCCGTCGGTCCACATGATCCACCTGATAACCTTTAAAGTGACCTGCAATAATATCCACCTCACAACGATATGCTGCCATTAGTAGGTCCTTGGAATCCCAAGTGCCGGACACTTGTTGAGCCACTAGATCCGAGTCACCGAAGCACTTAACTCGGCTTAGGTTCATCTCCTTAGCCATCCGAAGACCATGGAGTAAAGCCTCATATTCAGCTGCATTGTTAGTGCAAGGGAACATTAAACGGAGAACATAACAAAACTTATCACCTCGTGGGGAAGTTAATACAACTCCGGCCCCCGAGCCCTCCAATTGCCTGGACCCATCAAAATGAATAGTCCAATAAGTGTGATCCGGCTTCTCCTCTGGCGCTTGTAATTCTGTCCCATCATTGATGAAATCCACAAGTGCCTGAGATTTGATCGCCGTTCGGGGTATGTATTTCAACCCGTGAGGCCCGAGCTCGATAGCCCACTTAGCAATCCGACCAGTTGCTTCCCTGTTCTGGATTATATCCCCCAAAGGGGCGGAGCTGACCACCGTGATGGGATGACCTTGGAAATACTGCTTAAGCTTTCGGCTTTCCATGAAGACCCCATACACCAATTTTTGCCAATGCGGGTACCTCTGCTTGGACTCAATAAGTACCTCACTGATATAGTAAACCGGCCGCTGAACCGGATATTCCTTTCCTGCCTCCTTGTGCTCCACCACAATGGCCACACTAACAGCCCGAGCATTAGCTGCCACATATAACAATAATGGTTCTTTGCCCACCGGAGCAGCGAGAATCAGCGGATTAGCAAGCTGCCGCTTTAAGTCCTCAAATGCTTCATTAGCAGCGTCACTCCAAACGAAGTTATCCATTTTCTTCAGCATCTGATATAAAGGGATGGCCTTCTCGCCAAGGCGACTGACAAACCGGCTCAATGCGGCAATCCGGCCTGCCAGGCGTTGAACATCATTGATACACTTCGGTTTAGCCAAGGAGGTGATGGCTTTGATCTTTTCCGGATTAGCTTCAATGCCCCTGTTAGACACCAAAAAGCCCAAGAGCTTGCCTGCAGGTACACCAAAGACACACTTGGCCGGATTAAGCATCACTTTATAAACCCGCAGGTTATCAAAGGTTTCCTTCAAGTCATCAATCAATGTCTCCTTCTTCCTTGATTTTACCACAATATCATCCACATAGGCGTGAACATTGCGGCCGATCTGTTTGTGCAGACAATTCTGCACACACCGTTGATAAGTCGCCTGGGCACTCTTGAGCCCAAAGGGCATGGACACATAGCAGAAGGCTCCAAAGGGAGTTATGAAGGTTGTCTTCTCCTGGTCCTTAACTGCCATTTTGATATGATGATAACCAGAATATGCATCCAAAAATCTTAAACGCTCGCAACCCGCCGTAGCATCAATAATTTGATCAATACAGGGAAGGGCAAAAGGATCTGCTGGACAAGCTTTGTTGAGATCTGTGTAGTCCACACACATACGCCAAGTGCCATTCTTCTTGAGGACCAGCACCGGATTAGCCAACCACTCAGGATGGAATACTTCAACGATAAATCCAGCCGCCAAGAGCCTGGCTACTTCTTCTCCAATAGCTTTGCGTCTTTCTTCATTGAACCGGCGGAGAAACTGCTTGACCGGTTTATACTTGGGATCAACATTGAGAGTGTGCTCAGCGAGTTCTCTCGGTACACCTGGCATGTCAGAAGGCTTCCATGCAAAGATGTCCCGATTCTCACGGATGAACTCGATGAGCGCGCTTTCCTATTTCGGATCCAAGTTAGCGCTGATGCTAAACTGCTTGGACGAATCGCCAGGCACGAAGTCAACAAGCTTAGTCTCATCAGCCGATTTAAACTTCAGGGCCGGATCATGCTCTGTAGTTGGTTTCTTCAACGAAGTCATATCTGCCGGATCAACATTGTCCTTGTAAAACTTCAACTCTTCTGTTGCACAAACCGACTCAGCATAAGCCGCATCACCTTCTTCACACTCCAGAGCAATCTTGCGGCTCCCATGCACGGTTATAGTTCCCTTGTGACCCGGCATCTTGAGCTGCAGATAGACATAACAAGGCCGTGCCATAAACTTAGCATAAGCTGGCCGTCCAAATAGGGCATGATACGGGCTGCTGATTTTCACCACTTCAAAGGTCAAGGTTTCTGATCTCGAGTCATGCTCATCTCCAAAAGCCACCTCCAGAGCTATCTTACCAACAGGATATGCCGACTTACCAGGCACCACACCATGGAACACCGTATTGGACGGTTTAAGATTTTTATCTGTTAACCCCATGCGACGGAAAGTTTCATAATAAAGGATATTGATACTACTCCCTCCATCCATGAGTACCTTAGTGAACTTATAACCTCCCACCTGAGGTGCCACCACCAGAGCCAGATGACCCGGATTGTCAACCCGGGGTGGATGATCTTCTCTACTCCACACAATCGGCTGCTCGGACCAGCACAAATAACGGGGCACCGCCGGTTCAACGGCATTCACCACCCTTTTATGAAGCTTCTGATCGTGCTTGTCCAAGCTAGTGGTGAAGACATGATACTGTCCGCTATTCAACTGCTTCGGGTTGCTCTGGTAACCCGACTGCTGCTGCTGCTGATTGCCCTGATGATTATAGCCACCTTGATTACCCTGATTACTTTGATTGTTATGTCCACCTTGATTAGCGTGGAAGCCTGAACCGGAATTTCCTCCACCATAACCCGACCCATGAGACCCGGGGCCCGAACCGCCTCCTGGTCCATGATCATACCGGAAAGAATCAGAATTTTTGAACTCTTGCATGATGTAACAATCTTTCCAGAGGTGTGTGGACGGTTCCTCCTTCGTCCCATGCTTTGGACAGGGCTGGTTCAACAGATAAGACAAATGGTCTGGATTAGGATTTGGCGTTCCACCGCGCTGGGGCGGTTTACCCTTACGCCTCTGGCCCTTGTCGTGTGTATTAGTATTAGCCACAAAGTCTAAACCATGGTCCGCCTTGCACTTGCCGCCGTTTCCATGACCCGCCGGGTTGTGGTGCTGCCCCTTGGTGTTGCCGCTCTTCTTTCCCTTCCCTGTCTTATCATCGTTAGACTTGGGATCCTTGGTACTATCAGAGTCGGCATACTTCACCAGTGCAGCCATGAGGGTTCCCATGTCATTACAATGACGTTTGAGCCGTCCCAACTTCAACTTCAGGGGTTCAAACCGGCAATTGCCTTCCAATGTTAAAACTGCGGTGTCAACGTTGATGCGATCTGATGAATGCAAAATCTCCGAAACCCGGCGCACCCAATGGGTTGTTGACTCTCCTTCCTCCTGGACACAGGCAGCTAAGTCCACAATCGACATGGGCTGCTTGCATGTATCCTTGAAATTCTGAATAAACCGGGCTCTCAACTCGGCCCATGACCTGATAGAATTAGCCGGTAAGCTCTTTAACCAATTGCGGGCTATCCCTTCTAGCATCATGGTGAAGTATTTCGCACATGCCGCATCATCCACATCCAACATCTCCATGGCCATCTCATACCTTTCGACCCATGTTTCAGGGGATAAATCGGCGGTGTAATTCGGCACCTTGTGCGGGCCCTTGAAATCCTTGGGCAGGCGCACATTGCGCAATGCTGGGACAAGACATGGCACTCCCAAAGAACTAGAGGTAACTCCTGGTTCCACCGATGTGGTTGGACGAACCGGAGTAAGCTGGCGGACTTCATGCTACGCCGCTAACTCGGCTTCCCTGCGTGCCCGAGCCCGGTCCACCACCTCGTGAGCATCACCAGCACCACCCGCCGGGTTATTGCCACGGGTCGGATCACGGTTCCGTGCATTGCTTGACACTGCCGGTTCATCCATACGCCTGCTATAACTCCGGCTTGGACGGGGAGTGGAATGAATTCGATCGCGACTATATGAATAAGCCTCCTGTTGAACCAAGGCTGTCTGAAGAAGCTCCTTAACCCGACGCGTCTCGACCGCCGCTGGAGAATTGCCTTCGATCGGGATGGCCGCCAGCCGTGAAGTGGCAGCGACAATGTTGTCCATCGGGTTAGAATAATGACCCGGTGGCATGGGGGCATGCGGTGCCACAATGTTGTTCTGACGAGGCAGATCCACCAAATGTGGCTGAACTAGCGCCCGTGCCCCCGATGCCTCCGCCCGGTTTACCACCGTCGGATTACTGGTCCCTGCTCCTGGGGTGTTAAAGAGATTTCTAGCGTCATAAACTGGCGGCAGGCGAGATCGGTGCCTCCTCTTTAGGACTTCGTTCGACGCACTCTTATCCAGCATAATTCGGTAAGCTTGTGCATCCAAAGCGGCCCGCTCCGCGGCTATCCTGGTATCCTCAGCTGCTAAGTCGGCTTTGGCCTGGGTGATCTAATCTTTCACTTTCGCGATTTCCGCATTGTGTGCATCCTGATCCGCCGGGTTAACCTCCGCCATCAGCGTTGCCAACGCGTCAAACAAATCAGATAGAACCTGAGCTGGTGGTCGCACAGGGCCTCCTGCCCCGGCCGCTGCCGCCGTTGCCGATCCGGAAATCATCGCCGCTGCGGTCAAAGAGTGGAGCGCCGGTTGCGTGCCGGCCATGAAGATCGCAACCCGGTTTGGCAGATCAAAAGGGTCTGGAATACTGTCGCCATCGGAACAGCCCCCAATCCGGCCATCTTGTAACTGATATAACGACTCGGTCTCTCCGGTCGATGACTCGTCGCCGGAATAAACGACGGTCTCACCACCAGATTCCGATCTATCCTCAGATTCCCCTCCATGGATAACTCCCACGAAGGCACGCTTCATGACAGGCTTGACCCGGGCAGATCTCGCACGCTGAGCCGTTTCGACGAGGTCGGTGCAGATGTCCGGCTCAGGGCCTGGTTCACCGATCTTGCCAATGAAAACGTGTATGCCACCAAAGGGGACCCGGTACCCGTACTCGATTGAGCCGGCCTCGGGGCCCCAGCCTGCATCGTCGATGTAGAGCTTGCCGCGACGACTCTTGGTCATCCGGCCCACAGCGTAACCCTTGAGTCCTTCGAAGTTGCCCTCCAAGAACTTGAAACCATCGTGCAATAGCCCCACGGTGGGCGCCAACTGTCGTGGTTTTGTCACGGCAGATGTCCTAGAGAAAGGACTTAGTCGTGGAGCCATCGCTACGGGTGAGCTTAAAGGGGTTAAAGCGGACAAGGGACGCAAGATAGTTTTATACTAGTTCGGCCCCTTACGATGAAGGTAAAAGCCTACGTCTAGTTGTGATGGAATTGATGGGGTTTCGATGACCAGGGAGCGAATACGCTTTGCCTGAGTCTCGAGTTGTTGTCCATTGTCCCCTGAACCACCGCCGGGTCGTCCCCTTATATACATGGGTTGACGCCCGCCGGTTTACAGAATCCCGAGGTCGACTCATAATCGTGTCCGGCTCGGTCTCTGCTACTTCTATCTTACAACACAAGTTTACATGCCAATGCCGGTTTATGTCTACAGGCCTTAAACCGGCTTTGGGCCCTGGGCCTTCATGAAGCTTCACCGTGTGTCTTCATGGACTTCAGATACAGATGAACTACTTATGGGGTTAACCCGGCCTCTCCTGGCCGGTTTACGCCCAGTGGTAATATCCCCAACACGCAGCAAGCTCAAGAAGCTTGGCCTGATCCATGAAATTGATGCGAGGGGTCCTCAAGTCGGAATTAGGCGTCTTGCCAATGATAAGGCAGTCCAGATACATAAGAAGTGGCACGATGGCACAACCTGTGACAGCTTTTCCTCTGCTAGTAACTTGCTAATACCTAACAACATCACTTCGAATATCATCAACAACCAACTGGCAGTAGTCCATATCTACGATATCCTCAAACACAAGATTCTCAGCCATTGTTGCCTCCCTAGACACTCGTGTAGACGTTCCAGGAATAACCACCTTCATGAAAACAATCAGGTAAAACACCTGCAGAGCAAGATCATCCTTCACAAGTTCCGCGAGGATATTCCGCAGGTCCTTTGTCTTGATGTCGTCGCTCCTAGCGTACCCAAGCTTGCCCTTCAGCCTCATAACAGCATCATCAAACCCATCATTCGAGGGCCTAGGAGGGGTACGATTACCTTGAGGGAATCCAAACAGATGGTGAATAGCATCACTTGTAATACATAGAACCTTGTTCGCCTCACCCATGTCCAGAATCATGGTTGTAGGGTCAATCCTCGTGTAGATGTTACCCATCAAAGGACGAGGAATGTTGGAATCAACCTTCAAGTCAAACACACAACCAAAACTAGCCTTGATAACCCTCGTCTTGTGCCTAAGTTGTAACATTTTCGCACACGTCTTGACCTCTTTCAGTGAGCACTGAACCTTCTTGTTAAAACGTTTCGCCTCATCTCCTCCTTGCCCACCTTCTTCGGGCGCTTTGCCTCCTCTCTTCCTCCTCTCAGGCCGCTCCACAAGCTGATACTGAAAAAAAATACAATGACAAGGAAAAAAGGCAGAACAATTAGATACACAAGCTACACCAAAATTCCACTAGTGCCTACATACGCCGTACATTTCAGAAGTCCAACTATGTCTACATAGGCAGTACAACCATGTATGACCAGAAGTAAAGATGCTTTCAAAAAATATTGGAAATTTACATAGCAGTAGTTCAACCATGTACACCAAGGCAGTAATAAAACATGTATTTCAGAAGTCCAACTATGTCTACATAGGCAGTACAACCATGTATGACCAAAAGTAAAGATGCTTTCAAAAAATGTTGGAAATTTACATAGCAGAAGTTCAACCATGTACACCAAGGCAGTAATAAAACATGTATACCAAAAAGTTAAGCTAATCTCTTCATGTATATATCTAGAAGTCCAACTATGTACACAAAGGCAGTAATACCATAAAAGCAAAGCAGTTCAGCTAATTTATTCGTCTATATGAAGCAGAAGGTCAGATATGTACGCCAAGGCAGTGCCAAAAACACAAAAACTACAACAAATCTACAAATGCTCTCAAAAGCAGTAAACATGAGAAATTCATACCTGATTAGTGGCAGCATCATCATCGTCGTCATCCTCGTCATCAGCGTTGAAATCAGCACCATCCTTGTCCTCTGGATTAACACGAGAACGCTTCTTCTCACCCTTATTGACCTTTGCAGGTGCAACCTTGCGCTTAACGCCGCATTTCTTCCCCTTACCAGATGCACCAGCACCAAGTGGGGAAGGTGTAGGCGCAGCAGTGGCAAGCACACGAGGACTACGGCGTGGCGTACCACCGAGGCCTAGCCCTTCATCTTCATCAAGTTCTGCAGGCCTTGAAACACGTGGGCTCCTTCGAGGAGTAACTTCACCAACTAAATGCTTCCTCGCAGCGGTCTTCTTGATTTTCTTCTTAACAGGGACAACCGTGCCATCAGTGCCACACGACACGTCTTCCTCAGCAACAGAGCAATGCCCAACCATGAGCTCAGCAACATCAACAGATTCAGGAACATCAGAACCTTTCTGAAGGTGGGCCGCCCTCTTCTTCTCAAAATCTTCTTGCTTCTTCCTCTTGCGTTGGTCCTCCAGAAGAAGCTGAAGAGGCACATCCTCAGGTTGCGTGATAGGTTTAGTGGCATCAACAGACTGCGACTGCGTCTCTGACATCTGAAGAGAGCTCAAAGGATCCGGAACGGAATCACAACCTTCGACTGACAGAGCACCCTGCTCGGCAGCAGCAGTGTTTCCTGATAAATCCAACTCAAATAGAACATCGTTGATGGTGTTCGCAGCTTCCTCCTCTGTGAACACATCTGCAAGAACACAAAAAAGCAAAGCAAAAAATAAAAAAAGTCAGGAACAAAATCAAAAACACCCGACTGGAACAAGTTAAAAAAAACATGGCTTGAGAATTTAAATTAAAAGAAAAGGAGTTGCACATACTAGGTGAAGCAAGAACTGCAGAAGCAAGATCGTCAAGGCTTGAATTATTATCAAGGCTCGAAGCAACCTCAGCAATCACAGTCAAAGGAATAATGGGTGATTTAGCCGCATCAGATATTGGAGCATCAGTATTAACTTCTGAAGCTCCATCTTGATCGCAGGCATTTTTTCAGAATTCAATTCATCACCAACTACAAAAAATGCAAGTAAAAAGGCAGTTGAGTTCTAATCCGCAATCCTACACCAAAGGGAGTTATACTTTTACATCAATGTCCAATACCCAGAAGTTCAACAGTACCTAACAAAGCAGTAAACACAGCGAACAACCGATAATTTACATACTAAATATAGAACAATCTACACCAGAGGGACTACTACATATAAGATGAATGTCCAGAAGTTCAACAATATATAACAAAGCAGTAAAACAAATGCGCAGAACAGAAGTTCAAACAAATTTCATTATAAACAAACAATAATTAGTGACCCAACAAGTAGCACATAAAAAAGATGTAGCATGATCAGAAATACTATTTCACAGGCAAACTAAATATCAATACCATGAAAATGATCACACACAAAAAAAACAAAGATATACACTATAAATATGAAACATTTGGGAAGTCCAACAACACTTGGTGACCTAGTTCACCAGCAATCCATTAACTAAAAAGTAAGCAACACTCTACTAACTCAAACTAAGGGTAAAATGCATACACATAACCTTTGTTAGAGTTCACACTATTAAGAACGGCAGTCCAACAAGACAACTAAGTGAAGATATGGGCAGACATGTATAAGAAAACTGCTAATTAAAATACATGATCCAACTACATTAAAATACGTGGAGAAGGTTTTGAAGCCATGATAATCTATCCCCCTAGGGGCATGCGTAGTAGTACTTTGCTTCGAGGGCTAATAGACTTTTGCAATAAGTATATGAGTTCTTTATGACTAATGTGAGTCCATGGATTATACGCACCCTTACCTTTCCGCAATTAGCTAGCCTCTATGGTACCGTGCATTGCCCTTTCTCACCTTGAGAGTTGGTGCAAACTTAGCCGGTGCATCCAAACCCCGTGATATGATATGCTCTATCACACATAAACCTCCTTATATCTTCCTCAAAACAGCCACCATACCAACCTATTATGGCATTTCCATAGACATTCCGAGATATATTGCCATGCAACTTTCCACCGTTTCGTTTATTATGACACGCTCCATCATTGTCATATTGCCTTGCATGATCATGTAGTTGACATCGTATTTGTGGCAAAGCCACCTTTATAATTCTTTCATACATGTCGCTCTTGATTCATTGCATATAAAAGAGGCCAAAAAGCCCAAATAAAAAATTGAGAGAAAAAGAGAGAAGGGACAATGTTACTATCCTTTTTCCTCACTTGTGCTTCAAAATAGCACCATGATCTACATGATACAGAGTTTCTTATTTTATCACTTTCATATACTAGTGGGAATTTTTCATTATAGAACTTGGCTTGTATATTCCAATGATGGGCTTCCTCAAAATGCCCTAGGCCTTCGTGAGCAAGCAAGTTGGATGCACACCCACTTAGTTTCTTTTTGATGAGCTTTCATACACTTATATCTCTAGTGCATCCGTTGCATGGCAATCCCTACTCCTCGCATTGACATCAATTGATGGGCATCTCCATAGCCCGTTGATTAGCAGCGTCAATGTGAGACTTTCTCCTTTTTTGTCTTCTCACATAACCCCTATCATCATACTCTACTCCACCCATAGTGCTATATCCATGGCTTGCGCTCATGTATTGCGTGAGGGTTGAAAAGGCTGAAGCGCGTTAAAAAGTATGAACCAATTGCTCGGCTTGTCATCGGGGTTATGCATGATGGGAGCATTTTGTGTGACGAAAATGAAGCATGGCCAAACTATATGATTTTGTAGGGATAAGCTTTCTTTGGCTATGTTATTTTGATAAGACATAATTGCTTGGTTAGCATACTTGAAGTATTACTATTTTTATGTCAATAATAAAACTTTGTCTAGAATCATTTGGATCTAAACATTCATGCCACAATAAAGAGAATTACATTGAAAATTATGTTGTGTAGCATTCCACATCAAAAATTCTGTTTTTATCATTTCCCTACTCGAGGACGAGCAGGAATTAAGCTTTGGGATGCTTGATACGTCTCCAACGTATCTATAATTTTTGATTGTTTCATGCTATTATATTATCTGTTTTGGATGTTTAATGGGCTTTAATATACATTTTTATATTATTTTGGGACTAACCTATTAACCGAAGGCCCAGTGCAAATTGCTGTTTTTTTGCCTATTTCAGTGTTTCGCAGAAAAGGAATATCAAACGGAATGAAACCTTCGCGAGGAACATTTTTGGAACAAACGCAATCCAGGAGACTTGGAGTGGAAGTCAAGGAAGCAGCGAGGAAGCCACGAGGCAGGGAGGCGCGCCCCCACCCTCGTGGGCCCCTCGCAGCTCCACCGACCTACTTCTTTTGCCTATATATACTCTTATACCCTCAAAACATCCAGGAGAGCCACGAAACACCTTTTCCACCGCCGCAACCTTCTGTACCCGTGAGATCCCATCTTGGGCCTTTTCCGGCGCTCCGCCGGAGGGGGAATCGATCACGGAGGGCTTCTACATCAACACCATAGCCTCACCGATGATGTGTGAGTAGTTTACCACAGACCTTCGGGTCCATAGTTATTAGCTAGATGGCTTCTTCTCTCTCTTTGGATCTCAATACAAAGTTCTCCTCGATCTTCTTGGAGATCTATTCGATGTAATACTTTTTGCAGTGTGTTTGTCGAGATCCGATGAATTGTGGGTTTATGATCAAGATTATCTATGAACAATATTTGATTCTTCTCTGAATTATTATATGCATGATTTGATATCTTTGCAAGTATCTTCGAATTATCAGTCTGGTTTGGCCTACTAGATTAATCTTTCTTGCAATGGGAGAACTGCTTAGCTTTGGGTTCAGTCTTGCGGTGTCCTTTCCCAGTGACAGCAGGGGCAGCAAGGCACGTATTGTATTGTTGCCATCGAGGATAAAAAGATGGGGTTTATATCATATTGCTTGAGTTTATCCCTCTACATCATGTCATCTTGCCTAATGGGTTACTCTATTCTTATGAACTAAATACTCTAGATGCATGCTAGATAGCGGTCGATGTGTGGAGTAATAGTAGTAGATGCAGAATCATTTCGGTCTACTTGACACGGACGTGATGCCTATATACATGATCATGCCTAGATATTCTCATAACTATGCGCTTTTCTATCAATTGCTCGACAGTAATTTGTTCACCCACCGTAAAATATGCTATCTTGAGAGAAGCCACTAGTGAAACCTATGGCCCCCGGGTCTATTTTCCATCATATTAATCTCCCGTCAACTAGCTATTTCTGTCACCGTTTATTTTGCAATCTTTACTTTTCAATCTATACAAAAAAATACCAAAAATATTTATCTTATTATCTTCATCAGATCTCAGTTTTGCAAGTGGACGTGAAGGGATTGACAACCCCTTTATCACATTGGTTGCAAGGTTCTTAATTGTTTGTGCAGGTACTAGGGATTTGCGTGTAGTCTCCTACTGGATTGATACCTTGGTTCTCAAAAACCGAGGGAAATACTTACGATACTTTGCTGCATCACCCTTTCCACTTCAAGGGAAAACCAACGCATGCTCAAGAGGTAGCAAGAAGGATTTCTGGCGCCATTGCCGGGGAAATTTGCGCCAAGTCAAGTCAAGATTTCATCTCCCGACAACTAGCCATTTCTGGCGCCGTTGCCGGGGAGATCTACGCACAAGTCAAGACACACCAAGTACCCCTCACAAACTCTTATCCCTCGCATTACATTATTTGCCATCTGCCTCTCGTTTTCCTCTCCCCCACTTCACCCTTGCCGTTTTATTCGCCCTTTTTCGTTCGCCTCTTTTCGCTTGCTTCTTGTGTCCTTGGGTGTTGTGTGCCTGTTTGCTCCGATGGCTTTACCAAAAAGCGTTGATCCTCACCTTAAAGGTTGGAAGAAATTGAAAACAACGTTAGGAGCTTTATGTCTTTACTGTTCGAGCATAATAATTTCTTCAGAAACGAGCTTAAAGAACAAAAAGGTTTTATGGAGTACATGAATAAAGAGCTTGATGATATGTCTAAGGAATTTTATGGGTTGAAATCTCAGTTTGCTCAGCTTGAAAATTTAGTAGGCCAAATTTCGGATAAGCAGGCCACCTTAGTTAAAAAGATGGCCGCTAAACCGGAAGATAGAGATGATAATAATGATGAAGATCTAAAAGTGATTGATGTGTCTCCTATTAAATCTTTGTTTTCCAATATGAATCTCGATAATGATGGGACTGGAGATAAGTCAACTTTAGTTAAAAGGCGTCCCAATGATTTGGAGTTTTTAGATCTTGATGCAAAAATTGGTAAAAGTGGGATTGAAGAGGTGAAAACCTTAGATAGCAATGAACCCACTATTTTGGATTTCAAGGAATTTAATTATGATAATTGTTCTTTGATAGATTGTATTTCCTTGTTGCAATCCGTGTTAAATTCTCCTCATGCTTATAGTCAAAATAAAGCTTTTACCAAACATATCGTTGATGCTTTAATGCAATCCTATGAAGAAAAACTTGAATTAGAAGTTTCTATCCCGAGAAAACTTTATGATCAGTGGGAACCTACTATTAAAATTAAGATTAAAGATCATGAATGCTATGCTTTGTGTGATTTGGGTGCTAGTGTTTCCACTATTCCCAAAACTTTGTGTGATGTGCTAGGTTTCCGTGAATTTGATAATTGTTCTTTAAATTTGCATCTTGCGGATTCCACCATTAAGAAACCTATGGGAAGGATTAATTATGTTCTTATTGTTGCAAATAGGAATTATGTGCCCGTAGATTTTATTGTTTTTTATATAGATTGCAATCCTACATGCCCTATTATTCTTGGTAGACCTTTCCTTAGAACGATTGGTGCAATTATTGATATGAAAGAAGGAAATATTATATTCCAATTTCCATTAAGGAAAGGCATGGAACACTTTCCTAGGAAGAAAATTAAATTACCTTATGAATCTATTATGAGAGCCACTTATGGATTTCATACCAAAGATGATAACACCAAGATCTATTCTTGTTTTTATGCCTAGCTAGGGGCGTTAAACGATAGTGCTTGTTGGGAGGCAACCCAATTTTATTTTTGTTCCTTGTTTTTTGTTTCTGTTTATTAATAAATAATTCATCTAGTCTCTGGTTAGATGTGGTTTTATGTTTTAATTAGTGTTTGTGCCAAGTAAAACCTATAGGATCTTCTTGGATGATAATTATTTGATCTTGCTGAAAAAGTCAGAAACTTTCTGCTCACGAAAACAATTGTTAAAAATCACCAGAGAATGATAAAATACTGATTCCAATTGCAGTAGATCAATAATCAAATTATCTTGGTCGTCCTATTGTTTCAGATTTTTCTGAGTTACAGAAGTTTGTGTTTGATACAGATTGCTACAGACAATTCTGTTTTGACAGATTCTGTTTTTCGTGTGTTGTTTGCTTATTTTAATGAATCTATGGCTAGTATCGGGGGGTATGAACCATAGAGAAGTTGGAATACATTAGGTTTAACACCAATATAAATAAAGAATGAGTTCATTACAGTACCTTAAAGTGGTGGTTTGTTTTCTTACACTAACGGAGCTCATGAGATTTTCTGTTGAGTTTTGTGTTTTGAAGTTTTCAAGTTTTTGGGTAAAGATTTGATGGATTTTGGAACAAGGGGTGGCAAGAGCCCAAGATTGGGGATGCCCAAGGCACCCCAAGGTAAAATTCAAGGACAACCAAAAGCCTAAGCTTGGGGATGCCCCGGAAGGCATCCCCTCTTTCGTCTTCGTCTATCAGTAACTTTACTCGATGCTATATTTTTATTCACCACATGATATGTGTTTTGCTTGGAGCGTCTTGTATGATTTGAGTCTTTTCTTTTTAGTTTACCACAATCATCCTTGCTGTACACACCTTTTGGAGAGACACACATGAATCGGAATTTATTAGAATACTCTATGTGCTTCACTTATATCTTTTGAGCTAGATAATTTTGCTCTAGTGCTTCACTTATACCTTTTTAGAGCTCGGTGGTGGTTTTATTTTGTAGAAATTATTGATCTCTCATGCTTCAGTTATATTATTTTGAGAGTCTTTTAGAACAGCATGGTAATTTGCTTTGGCTATAAAATTAGTCCTAATATGATAGGCATCCAAGATGGGTATAATAAAAACTTTCATATAGAGTTCATTAAATACTATGATATAAAGGTGGTAATGTTAGAGTCATGCTAGTTGGGTAATTATGAAATTGAGAAATACTTGTGTTGAAGTTGGCAAGTCCCGTAGCATGCACGAATGGTGAACGTTGTGTGACAAATTTGAAGCATGGGGTGTTCTTTGATTGCTTTCCTTATGTGTGGCGGTCGGGGACGAGCGATGGTCTTTTCCTACCAATCTATCCCCTAGGGGCATGCGTAGTAGTACTTTGCTTCGAGGGCTAATAAAATTTTGCAATAAGTATATGAGTTCTTTATGACTAATGTGAGTCCATGGATTATACGCACTCTTACCTTTCCGCAATTTGCTAGCCTCTACGGTACCGTGCATTGCCCTTTCTCACCTTGAGAGTTGGTGCAAACTTCGCCGGTGCATCCAAACCCCGTGATATGATATGCTATATCACACATAAACCTCCTTATATCTTCCTCAAAACAGCCACCATACCTACCTATTATGGCATTTCCATAGCCATTCCGAGATACATTGCCATGCAACTTTCCACCGTTCGGTTTATTATGACATGCTCCATCATTGTCATATTGCCTTGCATGATCATGTAGTTGACATCGTATTTTTGGCAAAGCCACCTTTATAATTCTTTCATACATGTCGCCCTTGATTCATTGCATATCCCGGTACACCGCCGGAGGCATTCACATAGAGTCATATTTTGTTCTAAGTATCGAGTTGTAATTCTTGAGTTGTAAGTAAATAGAAGTGTGATGATGTTCATTATTACAGCATTGTCCCATGTGAGGAAAGGATGAGGAGACTATGATTCCCCCACAAGTCGGGATGAGACTCCAGACGAAAAATAAAAATAAAAATAAAAAAAGAGGCCAAAGAAGCCCAAATAAAAAAATGAGAGAAAAAGAGAGAAGGGACAATGTTACTATCCTTTTTCCACACTTGTGCTTCAAAATAGCACCATGATCTTCATGATAGAGAGTTTCTTATTTTATCACTTTCATATACTAGTGGGAATTTTTCATTATAGAACTTGGCTTGTATATTCCAATGATGGACTTCCTCAAAATGCCCTAGGTCTTGGTGAGCAAGCAAGTTGGATGCACACCCACTTAGTTTCTTTTTGATGAGCTTTCATACACTTATATCTCTAGTGCATCCGTTGCATGGCAATCCCTACTCCTCGCATTGACATCAATTGATGGGCATCTCCATAGCCCGTTGATTAGCAGCGTCAATGTGAGACTTTCTCCTTTTTTGTCTTCTCACATAACCCCTATCATCATACTCTACTCCACCCATAGTGCTATATCCATGGCTTGCGCTCATGTATTGCGTGAGGGTTGAAAAGGCTGAAGCGCGTTAAAAAGTATGAACCAATTGCTCGGCTTGTCATCGGGGTTATGCATGATGGGAGCATTTTGTGTGACGAAAATGAAGCATGGCCAAACTATATGATTTTGTAGGGATAAGCTTTCTTTGGCTATGTTATTTTGATAAGACATAATTGCTTGGTTAGCATACTTGAAGTATTACTATTTTTATGTCAATAATAAAACTTTGTCTAGAATCATTTGGATCTAAACATTCATGCCACAATAAAGAGAATTACATTGAAAATTATGTTGTGTAGCATTCCACATCAAAAATTCTGTTTTTATCATTTCCCTACTCGAGGACGAGCAGGAATTAAGCTTTGGGATGCTTGATACGTCTCCAACGTATCTATAATTTTTGATTGTTTCATGCTATTATATTATCTGTTTTGGATGTTTAATGGGCTTTAATATACATTTTTATATTATTTTGGGACTAACCTATTAACCGAAGGCCCAGTGCAAATTGCTGTTTTTTTGCCTATTTCATTGTTTCGCAGAAAAGGAATATCAAACGGAATGAAACCTTCGCGAGGAACATTTTTGGAACAAACGCAATCCAGGAGACTTGGAGTGGAAGTCAAGGAAGCAGCGAGGAAGCCACGAGGCAGGGAGGCGCGCCCCCCACCCTCATGGGCCCCTCACAGCTCCATCGACCTACTTCTTTCGCCTATATATACTCTTATAACCTCAAAACATCCAGGAGAGCCACGAAACACTTTTTCCACCGCCGCAACCTTTTGTACCCATGAGATCCCATCTTGGGGCCTTTTCCGGCGCTCCGCCGGAGGGGAAATCGATCACGGAGGGCTTCTACATCAACACCATAGCCTCTCCGATGATGTGTGAGTAGTTTACCACAGACCTTCGGGTCCATAGTTATAAGCTAGATGGCTTCTTCTCTCTCTTTGGATCTCAATACAAAGTTCTCCTCGATCTTCTTGGAGATCTATTCGATGTAATACTTTTTGTGGTGTGTTTGTCGAGATCCGATGAATTGTGGGTTTATGATCAAGATTATCTATGAACAATATTTGATTCTTCTCTGAATTCTTATATGCATGATTTGATATCTTTGCAAGTCTCTTCGAATTATCAGTTTGGTTTGGCCTACTAGATTGATCTTTCTTGCAATGGGAGAAGTGCTTAGCTTTGGGTTCAATCTTGTTGTGTCCTTTCCCAGTGACAACAGGGGCAGCAAGGCACGTATTGTATTGTTGCCATCGAGGATAAAAAGATGGGGTTTATATCATATTGCTTGAGTTTATCCCTCTACATCATGTCATCTTGCCTAATGCGTTACTCTGTTCTTATGAACTTAATACTCTAGATGCATGCTGGATAGCGGTCGATGTGTGGAGTAATAGTAGTAGATGCAGAATCATTTCGGTCTACTTGACACGGACGTGATGCCTATATACATGATCATGCCTAGATATTCTCATAACTATGCGCTTTTCTATCAATTGCTCGACAGTAATTTGTTCACCCACCGTAAAATATGCTATCTTGAGAGAAGCCACTAGTGAAACCTATGGCCCCCGGGTCTATTTTCCATCATATTAATCTCCCGTCAACTAGCTATTTCTGTCGCCGTTTATTTTGCAATCTTTACTTTTCAATCTATACAACAAAAATACCAAAAATATTTATCTTATTATCTTTATCAGATCTCACTTCTGCAAGTGGCCGTGAAGGGATTGACAACCCCTTTATCGTGTTGGTTGCAAGGTTCTTAATTGTTTGTGCAGGTACTAGGGATTTGCGTGTAGTCTCCTACTGGATTGATACCTTGGTTCTCAAAAACTGAGGGCAATACTTACGCTACTTTGTTGCATCACCCTTTCCTCTTCAAGGGAAAACCAACGCATGCTCATGAGGTAGCACCTACCTAATCTCCCACCCAACCATCAGAAGAAGGGGTAGGAGGCGGATGCGAGAGCACTCAGAAGAAACAGACAGACCTCGACAGATCTGGCAAAACTAAGAGCAAGCATTGGGGGGCAGCATTTGTACCTCTCCAAACGACCCCCGCACGCACGAATCCACGGCGGTTCTTCCACTCCCCATGACGCCACGCGCACCTTGGAACCGCGCAGGCAGTTGCCGCCCTCGCTTCAGAGCAGAACAGAGCGGGCCAAGGGAGGGAGAGCAGGGCGTGGGCCAGAAATAGGAGCGGGGGCGTGCGCCGGTTACTCCACTCACGAGGGCAGGGGACAGCAGCGGAGAAATCGGGAGGAGTTGGAGGGGACGAAGGCAGCGGAGCGACGGAGAGGGGGAAGAGAGCGAGTGACAGGGAGGGGGGGTTTCTGACAGGTGGCGGCGAGAGAGATGGACACTTAATGCCTCTCTGTTGTGGGTGTTGTGCGCTGGCGAAATTACAGTTTTACCCCCCAACAGCTAAAAAAGTAAATGCAGCTATAGATAAATGAATGCACCATTTGAATGCATCTATTATAATGAGATAAGATCACACAACAGCACTGCTGATATCCTTAAAACCAAAAATTGATGGCAAATACACTACCAAGGGAAGAAAAATACATACACAAATATGCACCTACAAAAACAAGAGAAAGAAGTTCAAAAAATAAAGAACAGAAGGGTATGGATATGGCCTGGTCAATCAGGAGGGTATACTGCGAAAAGTTTTTACAGGATCATGCACTCCCACTTGCCTACAATACAACCCTGTAAATGGCTTTGGCAGAGTAAATGCACCATGAAGATCAAGGTGTTTGGCTGGCTTTTGTTCTTTGACAGACTTAACACAAACGATATGCTGGTTAGGAGACACTGGCGCTCAAATCAGGATGACAATCTTTGCCTCATCTGCAGTGAGTTGGCGTATGAGAATAGGATACATCTATTTTTTAACTGCACCTTCAGCTGTAGAATCTGGAACTATTTGGGTATTGATTGGTCTGGAGGTTCAGATATCCTGCAATGTCTCCTGCACGCCAGGTCCAACTTCACACACCTGTTCTTCGTTGAAGTTATACTAACAACAGCATGGAATATTTGGATTAGGCGAAATGGCAGAATTTTCAGAGCTGAGAGAGCTACTTTCAGTGCCTGGAAGTGTAATTTCATCCATGATATTTCTTTGCTTGCTCACAGGGTGAAGGACTGTAACAAGCGAAAGCTTTTGGCTTGGATTGCTTCTTTGTTGTAAAGCTTGTACAGTTAGTTAGCTAATAGGTAGACTCTTTACCCTTTTGTTTTCATTTTTTTTGTATATAGTCTGTTTTACTTGTACAGTGGTTCTTTTATAATAAAGGGCTGTGGGGCTTTGCCCCACAGTAAATATTCAAAAAAAAAATAAAGAACAGAAGTTCAAGTACATTAATCAGAGAAGTAAAGGCATATGAATAAATAAACACTAAGAAACAAAAAGAAGAAGTTCAAATACAAAAACAGATGAAGTCCATATCTAACTAAAATACACAACTTAAAAACAATATAGAAGTTCAAAATTCAAATACACACAAAGTACACAGGCTGCTCGGCCTCGCGCTACCGCTTTGTTGCGCGCTAGGTTTTGACAGGACACAATGCGGTTATTCTGTTTCCACCCCCACCGCACGCACCCCTGAGCCACACCCCTAAGATATATAGTGGGGTCATGGATGTGACGGACTCGCCTCCGCATGCGACGACGCGGCACACCGCATCGTCGCCTGCTCCGGCTCGTTCCTGTCTCGGCCTCTCTGGGGGAGGGGAGGGGGGTCCCGACCCCCCTCCCCCTTGCTCGGCCTCGCGCTACCGCATTGCTGCGTGCTAGGTTTTGACAGGATGCAATGCGGTTATTCTGTTTCCACCCCCACCGCACGCACCCCAGAGCCACGCCCCTAAGATAGATAGTGGGGTCACGAATGTGACGGACTCGCCTCCGCATGTGATGACGCGGCACGCCGTGTCGTCGCCTGCTCCGGCTCGTTCCTGTCTCGGCCTCGCAGGGGGAGGGTGTGACGCCCCCGATTCAATCGTACACTAATCATGCACGCAAACGTGTACGATCAAGATCAGGGACTCACGGGAAGATATCACAACACAACTCTAAAACATAAATAAGTGATACAAGCATCATAATACAAGCCAGGGGCCTCGAGGGCTCGAATACGAGTGCTCGATCATAGATGAGTCAGCGGAAGCAACAATATCTGAGTACAGACATAAGTTAAACAAGTTTGCCTTAAGAAGGCTAGCACAAACTGGCATACAGATCGACAGAGGCGCAGGCCTCCTGCCTGGGATCCTCCTAATTACTCCTGGTCATCGTCAGCGGCCTGCACGTAGTAGTAGGCACCTCCAGTGTAGTAGGAGTCGTCGTCGATGGTGGCGTCTGGCTCCTGGGCTCCAGCATCTGGTTGTGACAACCAGGTAGAAGGGGAAGGGGGAAAAGAGGGAGAAAAGCAACCGTGAGTACTCATCCAAAGTACTCGCAAGCAAAGAGCTACACTACATATGTATGGGTATATGTGTAAAGGGCCATATCGGTGGACTGAACTGCAGAATGCCAGAATAAGAGGGGAATAGCTACTCCTGTCGAAGACTATGCTTCTGGCCACCTCCATCTTGCAGCATGTAGAAGAGAGTAGATGGTAAGTTCACCAAGTAGCATCGCATAGCATAATCCTACCCGGCGATCCCCTCCTCGTCGCCCTGTTAGAGAGCGATCACCGGGTTGTATCTGGCACTTGGAAGGGTGTGTTTTATTAAGTATCCGGTTCTAGTTGTCATAAGGTCAAGGTACAACTCCGGGTCATCCTTTTACCGAGGGACACGGCTATTCGAATAGATAAACTTCCCTGTAGGGGTGCACCACATAACCCAACACGCTCGATCCCATTTGGCCGGACACACTTTTCTGGGTCATGCCCGGCGGCGGAAGATCAACACGTCGCAGCCCCACCTAGGCACAACAGAGAGGTCAACACGCCGGTCTAAATCCTATGGCGCAGGGGTCTGGGCCCATCGCCCATTGCACACCTGCACGTTGCGAGGGCGGCCGGAAGCAGACCTAGCCTAGCAGGCGTTCCAGTCCAATCCGGCGCGCGCCGCTCCGTCGCTGACGTCAAGAAGGCTTCGGCTGATACCACGACGTCGAGTGCCCATAACTGTTCCCGCGTAGTTGGTTAGTGCGTATAGACCAAATGGCCAGACTCAGATCAAATACCGAGATCTCGTTAAGCGTGTTATTTTTAAGTATCCGTGGACGCCGACCAGGGCCAGGCCCACCTCTCTCCTAGGTGGTCTCAACGTGCCATGTTGCTCCGCCACAGTAACAGTCGGGGCCGTCAGGAACCCAGGCCCACCTCTACCGGGATGGAGCCACCTGTCCTTTCAGCCCCCTCATCAGAATCACTTGCGGGTACTCAACGAGCTGACCCGACTTTAGTCACCACATGTGTCATGTATATAAAGTATAAAGTATATACCCGTGATCACCTCCCTAGTGATCACGGCCCGATAGTATAGCATGGCAGACGGACAAGAGTGTAGGGCCACTGATGGAACACTAGCATCCTATACTAAGCAGTAGGATAGCAGGTAAGGGTAACAACTGTAGCAACAATGACAGGCTATGCATCAGAATAGGATTAACCGAAAGCAGTAACATGCTACACTACTCTAATGCAAGCAGTATAGAGAAGAATAGGCGATATCTGGTGATCAAGGGGGGGCTTGCCTGGTTGCTCTGGCAAGAAGGGTTCCTCGTCGATGTAGTCGATCACAGGGGTGCCGGCAGCGGTCTCGGGGTCTACCGGAAAGAAGTAACGGATGGGAACACAATAAATAACAGAGCAATCAAAGCATCACAAAGCATAACATGTCAATACGCGGTGCTAGGTGTGCCCTAACGCGGTAGGAGGTGATACCGACGAAGGGGGGAAACATCCGGGAAAGTATTCCCGGTGTTTCGCGTTTTCGGACAGATGAACCGGAGGGGGATTGTTTCACGTTTGCTATGCTAGGGATATGTGGTGGACGAACGGGCTGCGTATCCGGATTCGTCTCGTCGTTCTGAGCAACTTTCATGTACAAAGTTTTTCCATCCGAGTTACGGATTATTTTATATTAATTTTTAAAGTTTTAAATCATTTTCTAGAATTAACAGATTATTTTAATTCAAAATTGCATTTATGACGTTAGCATGACATCAGCAGTCAACTCTGACCGTTGACTGGTCAAACTGACACGTGGGTCCTACTGGTCATAGACTCGAGTTAGCTAACCCGGGTTAATTAGTTTAACTAATTGATTAGGTTAACTAATCTTAATTAGTTTGGTTAAATAGTTAATCAACTAAATTAATTAACTAATCAATTGATTAATTAATTATTAATTTTACTATTTTTTTCATTTTCATTTCTTTTTTTAACGTTCTGGGCAGTGGGCCCCGTTTGGCAGTGGCCTAGAGGCCATAGCGGGCACGGGTGCTAACGGGCACAAGGGTCCGGGCGCTCGTGTGGCGGATCGGGGCGGGTCCGGACAACGGCCGCGGCTAGGCAGCCGGCAACGGCAGGCGCCCGGGAGGTGGTGGGCGTGGCGAGGCAGGGCGTGGTTGGGAGCCGCTGTGAGGCGAGGCTCGGGCAGGCAGGGAAAGCGGGCACGGGGTGGGGTGAGCAGAGGAGGCGCAACGCGAGGGAGGCACGGCGAGCGGTCGGGCGGCTACGAGCGAGCCGTGACGACGAGGACAGGGGCGGGGCGACGATGCACGGGACGCAGGCGCGGGCGCGGTGAGCGCTCGGAGCTCGCGGCCCCGGTCAGGAGCACGGGCGACGGCCTACGGCGGTGAATCGAGGAGGGGAGAGGGGGAGCGGCCGTGGGAGCTCAGAGAGGAGGTCGGGGACGCAGTCGAGGGAGCCGGAGCTTGCCGGTGGTGACAGATCCAGCGGCAAGGTGTCGTGGCCGAGGTGGAGGACGACGGGTCGATGGCAGCGCCTGGCATGCATCTGCGCTGTGGAGGGCGGCGGTGCTGAAGGAGAGCGAGGGGGAGGGAGCTCGGGCGTCGAGGACGGGCGCTCACGGCAGGGAGCCCACCATCCGGAGCGACGGCATGGTCGGGTGCAGCGCGAGGGGCGTCCAGGTCGGGGAGGGAACGGAGGAGGTGACGCGGTTGGGGCGGCGGTGACGGGGCGGTGTAGGTGAGGTGGCGCCGGTGTAGGGGCGCCGTAGGGCGCGGTCGGCAGGGTGGATGGCGCCCCCGATCCAGATCGGGATCGAGGGGTGGGGTAGACGAGGGATGAGAGATCGGGGAGTGGGATAGTGGGGGTTGTGCGCTAGGGTTTCTGGATGCCAGGGGGTTAGTAGTGGGGGGGGTTGGGCCGGCCTGGTGGGTGTGGCCGACTGGGTTGGGATGGGCCGAGGCCCATGGGAGCTGGGGGTCTATCCTTTTGATTTTTTTTGTTTTTCTTTTATCTTTCAATTTCTTTTCTGTTTATTTCATCTTTCAAATTGTTTTAGTTTTGTAAAACATATAGTTAGCTCCTAAATTAGTAATAGTAATTATACCACTGCCACAATTAACTTGGCACCTAAATATAATAGTTTGTAATTGTTTATCATTTTAAAAGCATTTAAATATATTTTTTTGCTACTGTTTTACTCATTTTAGAGTATTGAGACATTTTATAAAAGTGTGGTTTCTCTGTCATAATTACCTATGCATTATTTGGCTCTCCCCAAACATTTTAGTTTTAATGTTTGAAAACTTTTACCGTTTGACTTGATTTTGAATTTAAATTTGAATCGGTTTCAAACTAACGCGAGATTAGGAACAATAACCGTGGTGATGTGGCATCATTAACAGAGATTTACTGTAGCTTAATTATCCGGGCGTCACAATTCTCCTCCACTACAAGAAATCTCGTCCCGAGATTTAAGAGGTGCTGTAAGGGGGGAATTTGTGGTTGTGAAATTCTAACGGATCTTCTCGGCCTTGGTTACTCTTCTCGAAGAGGTCGATCCATTAAGTTTATGCCTTCATTCCTCTTCTCCAGGTCATTATGATGAAGTTGTCGTCCTTCCTTCAGGATCTTCACCGTACTTACGAAAGGTTAAGAGGGGAAAACTCTATAAGGACGGATTCTAACAGGATTGAGCATCTGACGGTTAACTCGGGGGAAGAAGCATAAGTATCTCTCAAATTGAAACTTAAGAAGATATCGAGAGCAAAGTAAGAAGGTACCATGAGAAGTTTCAAATGGATAGATAATGGTTCGATGTCTGAAACCAAGTGCGAAAGGGGTCCAGAGCAACGAGATTAAGTATTGCGTCTGTTACAAAAATAGATCACTAGGAAGGTGGCCGTGAATTACATACGAGGCCACGCGCGAGGAACAACCTTGGGAACAGGGGGTGTACAGGAGAGTCAGGTTTCAATCCTGTGGAACTGTGGTTTATGGGCCCACAATGTGGGTTAAAATTAGAAAGGGGGCTGACATGTTGCACGGTCATGATAGCAAGGCATGTCAGAGGGTAGCCTGCCAGCTATGTTGGCAACAACGTTGGTACCAAGGGCGAGGGACAAAGAGAACCATTTTCCTGCTCGTTGAACGAGGCGGACCAATAGGCAAGGTTCTCGTCCATCGGTGGCTACCGGAATGTCATCAACAATACTAACAGGGTCTTATTGACAGAGTAGTACACTGAGGTGTTTACATAATCAGTGAATTATTACTGCTTAGATCATATAGATCACAAGAAAGATTAAATAAAATAATGGAAAGGAAAAGGGTGATCATCAGATTAAACAGAACAATGGAAAGGAAAATGTGTTTAAACACATATTTCAAGGGTATATCCTTCCCAAGGACAAGCTGAGCATGATATCCATGACAGGATATAATGTAGAAAACTCTTTAGGTAGGGGAGAGAAATTTCATGACATTACCCATACAACGGTGTTTGGATAATTGAGCAGGAAACATTTAGCATTGGGCTTCAAATGTTCCTGTTGAAAATCGGAGTACCATAGACATGCTTCGAGATAGCATTGACATGGTCAACAGGTGAAGATCAGACTTTGGAAACAAAAAGGATCCATCAGGAACAACTTATAGAATAAGTCTTACAATTTCCTCATGGAAGAATGGATAACCTTGCTGAAAGGAAGAACTATAACAATAGGTCCTCCGGCCAGTTGTGCTAGGCATGACATCACCCTACCGGGTCATATAAAGACCAATGTTATAACTCTTGGAAATATTCCCCAACCATCATATCTGACCAAGATTCAGATCTGATTAGTGCCAGGATACCTCAGACTCGGGATGCCTGAGAAGAAAAGGTGCAACACAAATTGACGAGATGCCAATGTAAGATCCTCGGGAAATGAACTATGGAAGCAAGTTCCGAAACCAGAGTTCACCAGTAAACCAAGGAGAGGATGAGGAGGTGGCTGATGAACTCAACGAGATTTCCAAAAGATGGACTTCCACAATTGTGTGAACAAGGATATAACATTTGTCAGATCAAATGGTATAATGATGTATGCTCGAGGAAAACATACACAATTAAACATTGGTTGAAAGGTGCACCCGAATATGGGCTTAGGTAGCATGATCAATGTTAGAATGGTGATTCGATAACCAATACACAAGGAATGAAACTATCATTCATTAACTTACAAGCAATAGGGTTGCTGGAAGTTTTGAATTTTACACATCACAGTTCATTTGTGGGTACTTCGGTTAAAATCAACATGGGACCAAGAACTGAATGTAGACGGCAAGATGTATTACTATATCAAGAATTCTTAGGAGGTGGTGAAATTCTCACGACATTCTTGATATAAAAGATGGTAATACTCCAAAGTAAAGAGGAACAAATGATGGGTAGCAAGGAACTCAAGGTATAACACAGAACACGAACAAGTTTGTGTTGAACGTGTTGGAAATATGCCCTAGAGGCAATAATAAAATGGTTATTATTGTATTTCCTTGTTCATGATAATTGTCTATTGTTCATGCTATAATTGTATTAACTGGAAACCATAATACATGTGTGAATACATAGACCACATGTCCCTAGTAAGCCTCTAGTTGACTAGCTCGTTGATCAATAGATGGTTATGGTTTCCTGACCATGGACATTGGATGTCATTGATAACGGGATCACATCATTATGAGAATGATGTGATGGACAAGACCCAATCCTAAGCATAGCACAAGATCGTGTAGTTCGTTTGCTAAGAGTTTTTCTAATGTCAAGTATCATTTCCTTAGACAATGAGATTGTCCATCTCCCGGATACCGTAGGAATGCTTTGGGTGTACCAAACGTCACAACGTAACTTGGTGGCTATAAAGGTGCACTACAGGTATCTCCGAAAGTGTCTCTTGGGTTGGCACGAATCGAGACTGGGATTTGTCACTCCGTATGACGGAGAGGTATCTCTGGGCCCACTCGGTAATGCATCATCATAATGAGCTCAATGTGATTAAGGAGTTAGCCACGGGATCATGCGTTACGGAACAAGTAAAGAGACTTGCCGGTAACAAGATTGAACGAGGTATTGGGATATCGACGATCGAATCCCGGGCAAGTAACATGCCAATAGACAAAGGTAATTGTATACGGGATTGATTGAATCCCCGACATCGTGGTTCATCCGATGAGATCATCATGGAACATGTGGGAGCCAATATGGGTATCCAGATCCCGCTATTGGTTATTGGCCGGAGAGGTGTCTAGGTCATGTCTGCATGGTTCCCGAACCCGTAGGGTCTACACACTTAAGGTTCGGTGACGCTAGAGTTGTTATGGGAAATAGTATGTGGTTACCGAAGGTTGTTCGGAGTCCCGGATGAGATCCCGGACATTACGAGGAGTTCCGGAATGGTCCGGCGGTGAAGATCGATATATTGGACGAAGGGTATTGGAGTCCGGAAGTGTTCCGGGGGTACCAGGCTATGGCCAGGATGACCGAAAGGTGTTTCGGGAGCCCCGACAAGTGTTGGAGGGCCTCATGGGCCAAAGGGGAAGGGTCAAACCAGCCCACTAAGGGGTGGTGCGCCCCCCACACCCTTTCCCACGTTACTTGGGGAGGTGGGGCGCCTCCACCTGGCTTGGGAGGAAGCCTCCACCTGCTTGGCTTGGGGGGCAAGTCTCCCTAGGATTTTCCCTAGGGATATCCAATCTGCTTGGCCGCCGCCCCCTAGGGGAAACCCTAGGGCGCCTCCCCCTCTCCCCTTGCCCCTATATATAGTGGAGGGGTGGGAGGGCAGCCGCACCTCTTCCCTGGCGCAGCCCTCCCTCCTCATACACCTCCTCCTCCTCCTCCGTAGTGCTTAGCGAAGCTCTGCCGGAGAACCACGAGCTCCATTGCCACCACGCCGTCGTGCTGCTGGAGTTCTCCCTCAACTTCTCCTCTCCCCTTGCTGGATCAAGAAGGAGGAGACGTCCCCGGGCTGTACGTGTGTTGAACGCGGAGGCGCCGTCCGTTCGGCGCTAGATCGGATCTTCCGCGATTTGAATCGCTGCGAGTACGACTCCATCAACCGCGTTCTTGTAACGCTTCCGCTTAGAGATCTTCAAGGGTATGAAGATGCACTCCCTCTCTCTCATTGCTAGCATCTCCTAGATTGATCATGGTGACACGTAGGAAAATTTTGAATTATTGCTACGTTACCCAACAGTGGCATCATGAGCTAGGTCTAAGCGTAGATTCTATGCACGAGTAGAACACAAAGCAGTTGTGGGCGATGATTTGTTCAATTTGCTTACCGTTACTAGTCTTATCTTGATTCGGCGGCATTGTGGGATGAAGCGGCCCGGACCGACCTTACACGTACTCTTACGTGAGACAGGTTCCACCGATTGACATGCACTTGATGCATAAGGTGGCTAGCGGGTGTCTGTCTCTCCCACTTTAGTCGGATCGGATTCGATGAAGAGGGTCCTTATGAAGGGTAAATAGCAATTGGCATATCACCGTTGTGGCTTTTGCGTAGGTAAGAAACGTTCTTGCTAGAAACCCATAGCAGCCATGTAAAACATGCAACAACAATTAGAGGACATCTAACTTGTTTTTGCAGGGTATGCTATGTGATGTGATATGGCCAAAAGGATGTGATGAATTATATATGTGATGTATGAGATTGATCATGTTCTTGTAATAGGAATCACGACTTGCATGTCGATGAGTATGACAACCGGCAGGAGCCATATGAGTTGTCTTAATTTATTGTATGACCTGCGTGTCAATGAAAAACGCCATGTAATTACTTTACTTTATTGCTAACCGTTAGCCATAGTAGTAGAAGTAATAGTTGGCGAGACAACTTCATGAAGACACGATGATGGAGATCATGATGATGGAGATCATGGTGTCATGCCGGTGACGAAGGTGATCATGTCGCGCCTTGAAGATGGAGATCAAAAGGCGCAAGATGATATTGGCCATATCATGTCACTTTATGATTTGCATGTGATGTTTGTCATGTTTACATCTTATTTGCTTAGAACGACGGTAGCATAAATAAGATGATCCCTCACTAAAATTTCAAGAGATGTGTTCCCCCTAACTGTGCACCGTTGCGAAGGTTCGTTGTTTCGAAGCACCACGTGATTGTAACACCCCAAAAATTTGACCTTATTTTATTAATTAAAATTTTGCCGGGAAGTAAAAATTTTATTTTTCTGGATTTCTCCTCTGATTTCAGAACCCCTCTTCTCTTTAATATTGTGGGTCTTTACCTCAAGTGGGAACTTTCCAAAAATATTTTTGGACTTGTATGCCCTCTTTATAAAATCAATTCTTTATCAGTAGATTTATTTGCATAATTATTTTTCCATGAGCTTTATTCTTTTAAAATGATCTTTCATAAATTTGGAGCCACTTCTGCACTGCAACCATTTGATAAATGCTTTTAAAATTTTCACCAAAATTTGGGGATGTCATGTGAGGTTCCCACATCACTTTTATGCAAAAATATCTTTTGGTCATTGGAGATTTTGAGCTCTACATCAATTTTTCAAATCTGGTCCAGTAGGTGTTTTTGCACTACAACCTATTTAAATATTGTTCTAAAAATTCTTCCAAGTGTTTGGAGATGTCAGTGGATGCTTATAATGCAACTTCATGCAAAAACCCAGTGTTGTTCTTTGAAAAATTTGAGTGAATCAACCTCATCTTCATTCTGGTCTAGTTTGGTGATTTGTACTGCAACCCCATTTTATTTTGCTCTAGTGCCCTTGAGCTTTTTTCTACTTATAGTCCTCCCTACCAAACTCTTAAGTCCAGGAGTTTGGACCCATTGGCATATTTTTGGCGCATGCAATGATAGCCTTTAGTTTCTACCCAAAACTGGTTTTCTCAAAATCTTGCACTATCAACTTTCTGTTTTTGCCAAACTAACCTTGCCACCTTCTTTAGCTCCTGAAGAGACTAGGATCTGGAGAGTTTGGCCACCCCAAGAATTGCCTAGTTTCCCATGGCATTCTGTCGAACACCCTGTGTGCAGGAACAATTTTGGCATGTCTCCTAGCTTGCATTGTGGACTTGAGCCCCTGACCCATCCAGCATGTCCACTAACCTCCCAGATGTCCCTAACCCTGGCCTGTTGACTGCCAGCCTCACCCTAGCTCTATAGCGCGCACTGGCATTTCGTCGAACACCTGCTGTGCGTGCTCTGGGCGCGGCCAGAGCGCGCGTTTTGCACGTGCGTGCGCTCGAGTCGACGCGTCCCGTCACTGGTCCCAGCTCGCCTGCAGAGCCGCGCCACACACTCGCCCCCTCGCAGCAAACCTCCAAGCCGCACTGGCACCCTACAGCGTTGCCGGCAGAGCTCCCTTGGCGGCACGCCGGCGTCGGCAGCGGACTCTGCCGTGGACGGCGCCGCCCAAACTACCCGCGCGCGCCAGCTGCCCCTTGGGAACAGCCCGAGCTTATCCGCAAGCCGTCGGCACGCGCTCGTCGCCGCCACGTAGTCCTGCAACTACAGAAAAGTGGTCGCCGGCGATCTTATCCTCGGCCACCGCGGAAGCCAGCCTCGAGCGCCTATATAAGGGGACCCCGAGCTCAACCGAACACTCAAGCAACCCCAGGCCACCCCCATAGCCCTCCCTCAGCCAGCAATCGACGGGAAGGAGCTTTCTTTCTCGTCTCCGGCCAGTTCGACCGCCGCCGAGCTCTGGAGCAATTCGTCGCAGCCAGGCCCTCCCCTGCCAATCCAACGCCACCAAGAGTTTCCCCGTAGTCATGCGGAGCTACCTAGCGCCTCAGCCACGACCAAGGACCACCGAAGCCCAAAACCCACTCTGCTCCCGAACCACCGTCCGCCGCGGAGCTCGCCGCCGGTGACTTCCTCCGTCCCCACCTGCCTAGCACCCACCGGGAGGACCGCCCCGGCCTGGCGGATCCATCCCTGCCCTTGGGACCCCGTGGGAAGCTGCCGTTCGCCGACGGCGATCACCGGAGCCCCGCACCGTTCGGGCAGAGAGAAGGGAGGGAGAGGAAGAACGGTCAAACCTGACCAGTGGGCCCCCTGGACCCACTGTCAGTGACCCGCGCGGCCGTTCTCCCTGTTTAAGTGAAAGCGCAAAAATCCGGAGTACGTGTCCCCTGCTTCGAAAACGTATTCTTCCCCCGAAGCGTTTTCCTTTTTCTGATTTTAATAAAACAGAAGTTTGACTAATCTTTGACTGGCTATAACTTTTAGAATAAAACTCCAAATGAGTTGATTCTTTTTCCTACCTCTCTCAAATTTCGTCTAGTTTATTTTAAGATTTATTTCAAAAATATTTGGGACAACTTTTTGTACTGTTTTTGAAATGTGTGTTATTTGCATATTTTTCAAAATAGGATTTTGGAGATAAAGGCAACCTTCAAAAAGTGCACCCCCACATGCATACACTTGAAGGCAAGCATTTCTGAACCCTGGCTTAATATTTTTGGATGTTATTGATAAGGTTACAACATCTCATTGACTTGGAGCATACGCTAGTTTATGTGACGGTAAGATCATACGCATGAGTGCAATTTGGAGATTTCTTTGCTGTATAAATGGTTATGTTGATGATAGTAATCTTCCTCGTAAGCTCCTCATGCATACCGGAAGAAAGTCGGGAAAGTCACGGTCTTGGGTAGACGCAAGCTTGTCCCTAGTTCCTCGTTGAGACGAGAATGTCCGGTATGGCATGGTGAGGCTTGATGAGTGGTAAGCTTATCTGTTATTGGAAATATTTTTGCTATGCTCATCATGCAGGGAACTCTTGAACCTCCTGAGTCGGCCCTAGATCGAGTCTTGTCCAGTAACCCCCACACTTGCTTCGTACTACCACTTGTCCCTGCCATAGGTAGGGTACGGTTCAGTAAGTTGTCAACCCCGTCCTAGCACACACCGTACAGAGAGGCCGTGATGAGGGTCCCATGGCCATGGATTAAAGCCAGTCATCCGGTCCGGGGGCATGGGTGTTTCGGTTGTAGCCGGAGGGGTAGCTCCCCTAGTTTGCGCGCGGTATAAATTTTGTGATCCCATGCTACGTCGAGGTTGTAGCCTCCCCACTTAGAGTTTCGCTTGACAGGTGTCGTGGGTGATTCCAGACACCGGTAAGTTAAGCTGGTGTGTGCAGGTCAGGCGAGTTGTCAATTAAAATACCGTAGACGGAATTAGCCCCGATGGACTAAAGAAATCCGTTACCCGTGGGTAAAGAGTACCCCCTCTGCAGAGATTAAACATCTATTCGAATAGTCGTGTCCATGGTTAAGGACTACAGTATGGGATAGGTCAAGTGTCGGTCTTAGTGTCGGTCTTCGGAGGAACAACTGCTAAACCAGAACTTGGATCATGACTTGTGACTTGTGACGACTATGATTACTATTATTGTGGACTAACCCTTTTTTTATTATTTTAAATTATTGAGTATCCCTAGGACGGTTCCACCACCTGGATACTCACTGCAACTATTTTTATCTATAAGCCCTTTATGTGGTGTCGCATAGACGCCCGACCTTGTTATTTCTTTCATTTATAAAGCCCTTTATGTGGTGTCGCATAGACGCCCGACTATGGCATGCTTGTTATTTCTTTTATCTATAAGCCCTTTATGTGGTGTTGCATAGACGCCCGACTGTGGCCGGTTTGTTATTTCTTTTATTTATAAGCCCTTTATGTGGTGTCGCCCAGACGCCCGACTGCGGCATTGTTAATTTATTTGCACCCTTTTTCGAGGAGTCATTTCAGACACTCGATCTCTACATTCTTTTTCTATATTGCATACTCATATTTTACCCGCATGCGTGCATCATGGATTTCGTATATTTCGTGACAGACGTTATGATCATAGAATATTTCGGAGCATGTTGATATATTATACCCGTGTTCTTGATGTTTGCGAGTACATTCAAACGTACTCACTGGCTTGTCCCTGGCTATTGTCTTGGCCAGATTTTCTTGCGCGGAGAAGAGCGTTACGACGACAGCCCCGGAACCCATGTAAAGGTGATAGCAGCCTCGCGAAGATAGGAGTTATCCTGGTCAGCTGTTCTTGTGGGAAATGGAGTCCCATAGACGCAGATGAACCACAAACCGCTTCCGCCATCAACCACTAGAAACCAAATGTTGTACTCCTAGGCCAAAAATGGTCTTGTACTACATATTTTGTGCCTTGCTTGGATTTCTTGTATCAAGTTGGTGTCTCATCAGCTAACAGTAATCCTGGGGCTGGTGAGCACAACGGCCATTTTCTGGAGAATTAATATCCCGAAAAACCGGTCGTGACAGTGATGATCGGGTGTGATAGATTCTAACGTTCGCATACAACGGGTGCAAGCCAGATTTACACATGCGAAACACTTAGGTTGACTTGACGAGCCTAGCATGTACAGACATGGCCTCGGAACACAAGAGACCGAAAGGTCAAACATGAGTCATATAGTAGATACGATCAACATGGAGATGTTCACCGATGATGACTAGTCCGTCTCACGTGATGATCGGACACGGCCTAGTTGACTCGGATCATGTATCACTTAGATGACTAGAGGGATGTCTATCTGAGTGGGGGTTCATTAAATAATTTGATTAGATGAACTTAATTATCATGAACATAGTCAAAAGGTCTTTGCAAATTATGTCGTAGCTTACGCTTTAGTTCTACTAAAGATATGTTCCTAGAGAAAATTTAGTTGAAAGTTGACAGTAGCAATTATGCGGACTGGGTCCGTAAACTGAGGATTGTCCTCATTGCTGCACAGAAGGCTTATGTCCTTAATGCACCGCTCGGTGTGTTGAACCTTGAGCGTCGTCTGTAGATGTTGCGAAACATCTGACATACACGTTTTGATGACTACGTGATAGTTCAGTGTGTGATGCTAACGGTTTAAAATTGTGGCACCAAAGACGTTTTTGAAACGTCGCAGAACATATGAGATGTTCCAAAGACTGAAATTGGGATTTCAGACTAGTGCCCACGTCAAGAGGTATGAGACCTCTGACAAGTTTCTTAAGCCTGCAAACTAAGGGAGAAAAGCTCAATCGTTGAGCATGTGCTCGGATTGTCCGAGTACTACAATCGCTTGAATCGAGTGGGAGTTGTCTTCCAGATAAAAAAGATAGTGATGGTTCTCCATAGTCACTGCCACCAAGCTATTAGAGCTTCGTGATGAACTATAACATATCAGGGATAGACATGATGATCCTTGAGCAACTCGCGATGTTTGACACCGCAAAAGTAGAAATCAAGTAGGAGCATCAATTTTTGATGGTTAGTAAAACCACTAGTTTCAAGAAGGGCAAGAAGGGATACTTCATGAAACGGCAAATCAGTTGCTGCTCCAGCGAAGAAACCCAAGGTTGAACCCAAACCCGAGACTAAGTGCTTCTGTAATGAGGGGAACGGTCACTGAAGCAGAACTACCCTAGATACTTGGTAGATGAGAAGGCAGGCAAGGTCGACAGAAGTATATTAATGTGTACTTTACTAGTACTCCTAGTAGCACCAGGGTATTAGATACCGGTTCGGTTGCTAAGTGTTGGTAACTCGAAATAAAAGGCTACGGAATAAACGGAGACTAGCTAAAGGTGAGATGACGATATGTGTTGGAAGTGCTTCCAAGGTTGATGTGATCAAGCATCGCATGCTCCCTCTACCATCGAGATTGGTGTTAAACCTAAATAATTGTTATTTGGTGTTTGCGTCGAGCATAGACATGATTATCTTTATCGCAATACGGTTATTCATTTAAGGAGAATAATGGTTACTCTGTCTATTTGAATAATACCTTCAATGGTCTTGCACCTAAAATGAATGGTTTATTGAATCTCGATCGTAGTGATACACATGTTCATGCCAAAAGATATAAGATAGTAATGATAGTACCACATACTTGTGGCACTGCCACTTGAGTCATATTGGTATAAAACGCATGAAGAAGCTCCATGTTGATGGATCTTTGGACTCACTCGTTTTTTAAAAGATTGAGACATGCGAACCATGTCTATTAGTATATATGCATGAAGAAAGTCCATACAGATGGATCGTTTGGACTCACTTGATTTTGAATCACTTGAGACATGCAAATCATACCACATGGGCAAGATGACTGAAAGGCCTCGTTTTCAGTAAGATGGAACAAGAAAGCAACTTGTTGGAAGTAATACATTTTGATGTGTGCAGTCCAATGAGTGCTGAGGCATGCAGTGGATATCGTTATGTTCTTGCTTCACAGATGATTTGAGTAGATGCTGAGTATATTTACTTGATGAAACACAAGTCTGAATTATTGAAAGGTTCAAGTAATTTCAGAGTGAAGCTGAAGATCGTCGTGACAAGAGGATAAAATGTTTGTGATATGATCATAGAGATGAATATCTGAGTTACGAGTTTGGCACACAATTAAGAAATTGTGGAAATTGTTTCACGACTAATACCGCCTGGAACACCATAGTGTGATGGTGTGTCCGAACATCATAACTACACCCTATTGGATATGGTGCATACCATGATGTCTCTTATCGAATTACACTATCGTTTATGGGTTAGGCATTAGAGACAACCGCATTCACTTTAAATAGGGCACCACGCAATTCCGTTGAGACGACACCGTATGAACTATGGTTTAGAGAAACCTAAGCTGTCGTTTCTTAAAAGTTTGGGGTTGCGACGCTTATGTGAAAAAGTTTCAGGCTGATAAGCTCGAACCCAAAGCGGATAAATGCATCTTCATAGAATACCCAAAACAGTTGGGTATACCTCCAATTTCAGATCTGGAAGCAAAAGCGATTGTTTCTAGAAACGGGTCCTTTCTCGAGGAAAAGTTTCTCTCGAAAGAATTGAGTGGGAGGATGGTGGAGACTTGATGAGGTTATTGAACCATGACTTCAACTAGTGTGTAGCAGGGCACAGCAAGTTGTTCCTGTGGCACCTACACCAATTGAAGTGGAAGCTTATGATAGTGATCATGAAACTTCGGATCAAGTCACTACCAAACCTCGTAGGACGACAAGGATGCATGCTACTTCAGAGTGGTACGTAATCCTGTCTTGGAAGTCATGTTGCTAGACAAAAATGAACCTACGAGTTATGGAGAAGCGATGATGGGCCCGGATTCCGACGAATGGCGCGAGGCCATAAAATCCGAGAGAGGATCCATGTATAAAACAAAGTATAGACTTTGGAAGAACTACTTGATGGCCGTAAGGCTGTTGGGTGCAGATGGATTTTAAAAGGAAGACGGACAATGATGGTAAGTGTCACCATTAAGAAAGCTCGACTTGTCGTTAAGATGTTTTCCGACAAGTTCAAGGAGTTGACTACGATGAGATTTTCTCACTCGTAGCGATGCTAAGAGTCTGTTGGAATTATATTAGCAGTTACTGCATTATTTATGAAATCTTGCAGATAGGATGTCAAAAAAAAACATTGTTTCCTCGATGATTTTCTTGAGGAAAGGTTGTATGTGATACAACCAGAAGGTTTTGTCAATCCTGAAAGATGCTAACAAGTATGCATAGATCCAGCAATCCTTCTAAGGACTGGAGTAAGCATCTCGGAGTTGGAATGTACGCTTTGATGAGATGATCAAAGATTTTGGGTTTATGAGAAACTTGTATTTCCAAAGAAGTGAGTGGGAGCACTATAGAATTTTTGATGAGTATATGTTGTTAACATATTGTTGATCAAAAATGATGTAGAATTTTTGGAAAGCATACAAAGTTATTTGAAAAATGTTTTTCAATGGAAAACCTGGATTAAGCTACTTGAACATTGAGCATCAAGATCTATAAGGATAGATCAAAAACGCTTAATAGTACTTTCAAATGAATACATACCGTGACAAGATTTTGAAGGAGGTCAAAATAGATCAGCAAAGAAGGAGTTCTTGGCTGTGTTACAAGGTGTGAGTATTGAGTAAGACTCAAGACCTGACCACGGCAGAAGAGAGAGAAAGGACGAAGGTCGTCCCCTATGCTTTAGACGTAGGCTCTACAGTATGCTATCCTGTGTACCGCACCTGAAGTGTGCCTTGCCATGAGTCAGTCAAGGGGTACAAGAGTGATCCAGGAATGGATCACATGACAGCGGTCGAACTTACCCTTAGTAACTAGTGGACTAAGGAATTTTCTCGATTATGGAGGTGGTAAAAGAGTTTGTCGTAAAGGGTTACGTCGATGCAAACTTTGACACTAATCCGGATGACTCTGAGTAGTAAACCGGATTCGTATAGTAGAGCAGTTATTTGGAATAGCTCCAAGTAGCGCGTGGTAGCTGCATCTACAAGATGACATAGAGATTTGTAAAGCACACACGGATCTGGAAGGTTCAGACCCGTTGACTAAAAACCTCACTCACAAGCGAGATATGAACAAACCCCATGGGTGTTGGATTCATTACAATCACATAGTGATGTGAACTAGATTATTGACTCTAGTGCAAGTGGGAGACTGTTGGAAATATGCCCTAGAGGCAATAATAAAATGGTTATTATTGTATTCCCTTGTTCATGATAATTTCCTATTGTTCATGCTATAATTGTATTAACTGGAAACCATAATACATGTGTGAATACATAGACCACAACATGTCCCTAGTAAGCCTCTAGTTGACTAGCTCGTTGATCAACAGATGGTTATGGTTTCCTGACCATGGACATTGGATGTCATTGATAACGGGATCACATCATTAGGAGAATGATGTGATGGACAAGACCCAATCCTAAGCATAGCACAAGATCGTGTAGTTCGTTTGCTAAGAGCTTTTCTAATGTCAAGTATCGTTTCCTTAGACCATGAGATTGTGCAACTCCCGGATACCGTAGGAATGCTTTGGGTGTACCAAACGTCACAACGTAACTGGGTGGCTATAAAGGTGCACTACAGGTATCTCCGAAAGTGTCTGTTGGGTTGGCACGAATCGAGACTGGGATTTGTCACTCCGTATGACGGAGAGGTATCTCTGGGCCCACTCGGTAATGCATCATCATAATGAGCTCAATGTGACTAAGGAGTTAGCCACGGGATCATGCGTTATGGAACGAGTAAAGAAACTTGCCGGTAACAAGATTGAACGAGGTATTGGGATACCGACGATCGAATATCGGGCAAGTAACATGCCGATAGACAAAGGGAATTGTATACGGGATTGATTGAATCCCCGACATCGTGGTTCATCCGATGAGATCATCGTGGAACATGTGGGAGCCAATATGGGTATCCAGATCCCGCTATTGGTTATTGGCCGGAGAGGTGTCTCGGTCATGTCTGCATGGTTCCCGAACCCGTAGGGTCTACACACTTAAGGTTCGGTGACGCTAGAGTTGTTATGGGAAATAGTATGTGGTTACCGAAGGTTGTTCGGAGTCCCGGATGAGATCCCGGACATCACGAGGAGTTCCGGAATGGTCCGGCGGTGAAGATCGATATATTGGACGAAGGGTATTGGAGTCCGGAAGTGTTCCGGGGGTACCAGGCTATGGCCAGCATGACCGAAAGGTGTTTCGGGAGCCCCGGCAAGTGTTGCAGGGCCTCATGGGCCAAAGGGGAAGGGGCAAACCAGCCCACTAAGGGGTGGTGCGCCCCCCACACCCTTTCCCACGTTACTTGGGGAGGTGGGGCGCCTCCACCTGGCTTGGGAGGCAAGCCTCCACCTGCTTGGCTTGGGGGGCAAGTCTCCCTAGGATTTTCCCTAGGGAGATCCAATCTGCTTGGCCGCCGCCCCCTAGGGGAAACCCTAGGGCGCCTCCCCCTCTCCCCTTGCCCCTATATATAGTGGAGGGGTGGGAGGGCAGCCGCACCTCTTCCCTGGCGCAGCCCTCCCTCCTCATACACCTCCTCCTCCTCCTCCGTAGTGCTTAGCGAAGCTCTGCCGGAGAACCACGAGCTCCATTGCCACCACGCCGTCGTGCTGCTGGAGTTCTCCCTCAACTTCTCCTCTCCCCTTGCTAGATCAAGAAGGAGGAGACGTCCCCGGGCTATACGTGTGTTGAACGCGGAGGCGCCATCCGTTCGGCGCTAGATCGGATCTTCCGCGATTTGAATCGCTGCGAGTACGACTCCATCTACCGCGTTCTTGTAACGCTTCCGCTTAGCGATCTTCAAGGGTATGAAGATGCACTCCCTCTCTCTCATTGCTAGCATCTCCTAGATTGATCTTGGTGACACGTAGGAAAATTTTGAATTATTGCTACGTTACCCAACAGAACGGAAGGCAATAAAGTGGTCGATGATTAACACAAAGCATCGAGGGCAAGGATGGTATCTCTCAACATGGATTCAATCGATATCCTTGAAGAGCTCGAAATGTTGATGATGATCATGTCACATTTGTCGAGAGGTTTCATGAAGATATAATCGCTCATCGACAACATCAAGCAAAAGAAAGGATGGAGCGAAAAGTTATTGAAACCACGGATATGACACAAACTCGGAATCAAGCTAGTTGTTCAAGGCAAAATGATATGATGAGGAAAATCAACATAAGCTTAGCTCATCGTCGAAAATTGTGCTCCGAGAAGGACCAGGTAGCACAGTAAAAAGTTTGCACGATAATGATATAGCCGATAAGGCTAGGAATGACTTGAAGGATTATTAAACTCGTAAGCAATGTAAATTACTTAGAGTTATTGAATCGGAGTGCGGAATCGACTCACTTATCGGTGTTCTTGAGTGACTAATAACTCAGAACCTGGGGGAATCTGAAATCGGTGAGAAGCAATACTAGATGAAGACTCGTAGGAAGCAACACAGTTCTCGAGATACCAGAGGGTAATGCTCAAGGAAGATCAAAATAAAGGTTGTGGAGGTGTATCGATCAACAAAAGACAAGTGTTTTAACTTGTCTGAGAAATGGAATCAAGGAGAAAATATGGTCGGAACCATGATTGCAAAGGATCAATACACAGATACCAGACGATATCATATCAAGGAAAAAGTTATTATTACAAGAAGCTTCTATCATAGGATCTACATCGTGTCCATGGGCATGAACACAAAGTTCAAGGTCGACTCCCACTTCTCCAATGCATAACCTTTCATTCACTTCTCATTTTTCGAAGAAGTTGTAATGTTTAAATTTTATCTAGCAAAACTCCAGAAGAGTATGACTCGTGATAGCTCTCGGGTTTACCCGGATCTGGAAAGGCATAGGTTCAACCCTTAGGGTCATCTTGGGAACATATACCACAAGCTTCAATAGTAAATAACACAAGCTCGATAGTAGAGCATGGGTGACAAAAGGAGAGGATACAATTTACCGAAGGCATTATGTATCAGGGAAAGAACTTCTCAAGGTTTTTGTATACGAAGGACACTGTCGGATGATATTTCAACAAAGGTTCCAACAGTCCATAGCGGAGCTGATGTGAGTATCGGCACACAACCAGAGGAAGAAAGAATGCAAAGGCATCAGATTATGGCAATATCTGTATACTTCGAAGTTTTAAAATCAAAGAAATTATGAATACCAGATCGGTGTATCGGAATCAGATGCCTTGATCAATTACGAGTAAGTTGAGTAGACTTAGAGGCACCATCAGTCAATGTTTGATTGGCGGAAAACCAGCTCATATCTGGAATGACGTCTGAGCCAGAAAGACAATTCCTAAGGATCGGGTGATGATTGTGAGCAATCACACACGTATTGAATCGAGAGACTCAAGGTGATAATGACAAAGGACGTCAAAGAATATTGCTAGGCATATGAAATTAACCACAATGCAGCAGGCAACTATTTGCCGAGTAATAGCGGGCAGAGGATTATCAAAAGATCAGATAGTATTTCAATGTGTCTTGTAAATCATATAAACAACGGGGGAAGAGCGGATACTCGGTAAGGGCGAGAAATTATCCATACGAGTATTCAGGTGGAAAGGAACTGCAAGGCAGTAGGCACAAAATATTCTCGAAACAATAGAGAGAATTTCGGGGTATCTTGTAATAACAAGATCAACTGGGAAACATTGTATGAATGGCGAGTATACATGGTTATCCATAGGAGTTTATCGATGGAAAGGAATTGCAAAAGCAATGAACACAAGTTCTCGGGTTAACAGCGGAGAGTGTCTTCAGGGTCTTCACGTGCAGCAGACGATCATCAGTAAAAAGGGGCTCTCCGGGTGAAAGTGATAACGAGATCCTAATGTTAGATTTAGCAAAATTCATTTAACCCGAATAGGAGAGAGATCAGAGTCCCAGAGTAAAGGTCGAGGAGTAAAAGATCCTAGTACCACCCAATGGCGACGTGGGCCCGTAAGCCACACAACCATGTTAGTAAAAGTTTTTCAATGACTAGACTCGACTTCGGCCAAGGAGTTGGAAGGGGGAATTCCTACAGGCAGTCGGCTCTGATACCAACTTGTGACGCCCCCGATTAAATCGTACACTAATCATGCACGCAAACGTGTACGATCAAGATCAGGGACTCACGGGAAGATATCACAACACAACTCTAAAACATAAATAAGTCATACAAGCATCATAATACAAGCCAGGGGCCTCAAGGGCTCGAATACGAGTGCTCGATCATAGACGAGTCAGCGGAAGCAACAATATCTGAGTACAAACATAAGTTAAACAAGTTTGCCTTAAGAAGGCTAGCACAAACTGGGATACAGATCGAAAGAGGCGCAGGCCTCCTGCCTGGGATCCTCCTAACTACTCCTGGTCGTCGTCAGCGGCCTGCACATAGTAGTAGGCACCTCCGGTGTAGTAGGAGTCGTCGTCGACGGTGGCGTCTGGCTCCTGGGCTCCAGCATCTGGTTGTGACAACCAGGTAGAAAGGAAAGGGGGAAAAGAGGGAGAAAAGCAACCGTGAGTACTCATCCAAAGTACTCGCAAGCAAAGAGCTACACTACATATGCATGGGTATATGTGTAAAGGGCCATATCGGTGGACTGAACTGCAGAATGCCAGAATAAGAGGGGAATAGCTAATCCTGTCGAAGACTACGCTTCTGGCCACCTCCATCTTGCAGCATGTAGAAGAGAGTAGATGGTAAGTTCACCAAGTAGCATCCCATAGCATAATCCTACCCGGCGATCCCCTCCTCGTCGCCCTGTTAGAGAGCGATCACCGGGTTGTATCTGGCACTTGGAAGGGTGTGTTTTATTAAGTATCCGGTTCTAGTTGTCATAAGGTCAAGGTACAACTCCGGGTCGTCCTTTTATCGAGGGACACGGCTATTCGAATAGATAAACTTCCCTGCAGGGGTGCACCACATAACCCAACACGCTCGATCCCATTTGGCCGGACACACTTTTCTGGGTCATGCCCGGCCGCGGAAGATCAACACGTCGCAGCCCCACCTAGGCACAACAGAGAGGTCAGCACGCCGGTCAAAATCCTATGGCGCGGGGGTCTGGGCCCATCGCCCATTGCACACCTGCATGTTGCGAGGGCGGCCGGAAGCAGACCTAGCCTAGCAGGCATTCCAGTCCAATCCGGCGCGCGCCGCTCCGTCGCTGATGTCAAGAAGGCTTCGGCTGATACCACGACGTCGAGTGCCCATAACTGTTCCCGCGTAGTTGGTTAGTGTGTATAGACCAAATGGCCAGACTCAGATCAAATACCAAGATCTCGTTAAGCGTGTTATTTTTAAGTATCCGCAGACGCCGACCAGGGCCAGGCCCACCTCTCTCCTAGGTGGTCTCAACGTGCCCTGTCGCTCCGCCACAAAGTAACAGTCGGGGGCCGTCAGGAACCCAGGCCCACCTCTACCGGGATGGAGCCACCTGTCCTTTCAGCCCCCTCATCAGAATCACTTGCGGGTACTCAACGAGCTGACCCGACTTTAGTCACCACATGTGTCATGTATATAAAGTATAAAGTATATACCCGTAATCACCTCCCTAGTGATCACGGCCCGATAGTATAGCATGGCAGACGGACAAGAGTGTAGGGCCACTGATGGAACACTAGCATCCTATACTAAGCAGTAGGATAGCAGGTAAGGGTAACAACTGTAGCAACAATGACAGGCTATGCATCAGAATAGGATTAACCGAAAGCAGTAACATGCTACACTACTCTAATGCAAGCAGTATAGAGAAGAATAGGCGATATCTGGTGATCAAGGGGGGGGCTTGCCTGGTTGCTCTGGCAAGAAGGGTTCGTCGTCGATGTAGTCGATCACAGGGGTACCGGCAGCGGTCTCGGGGTCTACCGGAAAGAAGTAACGGATGGGAACACAATAAATAACAGAGCAATCAAAGCATAACATGTCAATACGCGGTGCTAGGTGTGCCCTGACGCGGTAGGAGGTGATACGACGAAGGGGGGAAACATCCGGGGAAGTATTCTCGGTGTTTCGCGTTTTCGGACAGATGAACCTGAGGGGGATTGTTGCACGTTTGCTATGCTAGGGATATGTGGTGGACGAACGGGCTGCGTATTCGGATTCGTCTCGTCGTTCTGAGCAACTTTCATGTATAAAGTTTTTCCATCCGAGTTGCGGATTATTTTATATTAATTTTTAAAGTTTTAAATCATTTTCTAGAATTAACAGATTATTTTAATTCAAAATTGCATTTATGACGTCAGCATGACATCAGCAGTCAACTCTGACTGTTAACTGGTCAAACTGACACGTGGGTCCTACTGGTCGTAGACTCGAGTTAGCTAACCCGGGTTAATTAGTTTAACTAATTGATTAGGTTAACTAATCTTAATTAGTTTGGTTAAACAGTTAATCAACTTAATTAATTGATTAATTAATTACTAATTTTACTAATTTTTTCATTTTTGTTTCTTTTTTTAACGTTTTGGGCAGCGGGCCCCGTTTGGCAATGGCCCAGAGGCCATAGCGGGCACGGGCGCTAACGGGCACAAGGGTCCGGGCGCCCGTGTGGCGGATCGGGGCGGGTCCGGACAACGGCCGTGGCTAGGCAGCCGGCAGCGGCGGGCGCCCGGGAGGTGGTGAGCGTGGCGAGGCAGGGCGTGGTTGGGAACCGCTGTGAGGCGAGGCTTGGGCAGGCAGGGAAAGCAGGCACGGAGTGGGGTGAGCAGGGGAGGCGCAACGCGAGGGAGGCACGGCGAGCGGTCGGCCGGCTACGAGCGAGCCACGACGACGAGGACAGGGGCTGGGCGACGATGCACGGGACGCAGGCGCGGGCGCGGTGACCGCTCGGAGCTCGCGGCTCCGGTCAGGAGCACGAGCGACGGCCTACGGCGGTGAATCGAGGAGGGGAGAGGGGGAACGGCCATGGGAGCTCACAGAGGAGGTCGGGGATGCAGTAGAGGGAGCCGGAGCTTGCCGGTGGTGACAGATCCAGCGGCAAGGTGTCGTGGCCGAGGTGGAGGACGACGGGTCGATGGCGGCGCCTGGCATGCGTCTGTGCTGTGGAGGGCGGAGGTGCTGAAGGAGAGCGAGGGGGAGGGAGCTCGGGCGTCGAGGACGGGCGCTCACGGCAGGGAGCCCACCATCCGGAGCGACGGCATGGTCGGGTGCAGCGCGAGGGGCGTCCAGGTCGGGGAGGGAACGAAGGAGGTGACGCGGTTGGGGCGGCAGTGACGGGGCGGTGTAGGTGAGGTGGTGCCGGTGTAGGGGCGCCGTAGGGCGCGGTCGGCGGGGTGGATGGCACCCCCGATCCAGATCGGGATCGAGGGGTGGGGTAGACGAGGGATGAGAGATCGGGGAGTGGGGATAGTGGGGGTTGTGCGCTAGGGTTTCTGGGTGCCAGGGGGTTAGTAGTGGGGGGGTTTGGGCCGGCCTGGTGGGGGTGGCCGACTGGGTTGAGATGGGCCGAGGCCCATGGGAGGTGGGGGGTCTATCCTTTTGATTTTTTTGTTTTTCTTTTATCTTTCAATTTCTTTTCTGTTTATTTCATCTTTCAAATTGTTTTAGTTTTGTAAAACATATAGTTAGCTCCTAAATTAGTAATAGTAATTATACCACTGCCACAATTAACTTGGCACCTAAATATAATAGTTTGTAATTGTTTATCATTTTAAAAGCATTTAAATATTTGTTTTTGCTACTGCTTTACTCATTTTAGAGTATTGAGACATTTTATAAAAGTGTGGTTTCTCTGTCATAATTACCTATGCATTATTTGGCTCTCCCCAAACATTTTAGTTTTAATGTTTGAAAACTTTTACCGTTTGACTTGATTTTGAATTTAAATTTGAATCGGTTTCAAACTAACACGAGATTAGGAACAATAACCGTGGTGACGTGGCATCATTAACAGAGATTTACTCTAGCTTAATTATCCGGGCGTCACAGAGGGGAGGGGGGTCCCGACCACCCTCCGCCCCCTGCTCGGCCTCGCGCTACCACATTGCTGCGTGCTAGGTTTTGACAGGACGCAATGCAATTATTCTGTTTCCACCCCCACCGCACGCACCCCAGAGCCACACCCCTAAGATAGATAGTGGGGTCACGGATGTGACGGACTTGCCTCCGCATGCGACGACGCGGCACGCCGCGTCGTCGCCTGCTCCGGCTCGTTCCTGTCTCGGCCTCGCATGGGAGGGGAGGGGTGGTCCCTCCCCCCTGCTCGGCCTCGCGCTACCGCATTGCTGCACGCTAGGTTTTAATAGGACGCAATGCGGTTATTCTATTTCCACCCCCACCGCACGCACCCAGAGCCACACCCCTAAGATAGATAGTGGGGTCACGGATGTGACGGACTCGCCTCCGCATGAGACGAGACGGCACGCCGCGTCATCGCCTGCTCCGGCTCGTTCCTATCTCGGCCTCGCAGGGGGAGGGGGGTCGACCCCCCCTCCCCCCTGCTCGGCCTCGCGCTACCGCATTGCTGTGCGCTAGGTTTTGACAGGACGCAATGCGGTTATTCTGTTTCCACCCCCACCGCACTCACCCCAGAGCCACACCCCTAAAGATAGATAGTGGGGTCACGGATGTGACGGACTCGGCTCCGCATGCGACGACGCGGCATGCCGCGTCGTCGCCTGCTCCGGCTCGTTCCTGTCTCGGCCTCGCAGGGGGAGGGGAGGGGGACATGACGCAATGCGGTTATCAATGATTAGAAAAATTTAAATCCAAAAAAATTTATCAACAATTACTGATGAAGTTCAAGTGTTAAAAACACAGAAGTTCGGGGGTTTGAAAAAACATCAAATGAACATGTAAAAAACAAATTACACAGAAGCAAAAATCTCGTAAGTTCAGGTTAAACACATACTACAGTTCTACCACTGTTCGAAGTATGCAAACATGTTACAAAAAAATAAAAAGGTATGCATGCATATTTGGAAATAATCCCATAGTTGCCCACGGAACAAACTCAAACCCAAATTCAAAAATTGATAATTACAAAAAAAAGAAAAAAATATAGAGCGCGATGCTGCACCGCCTTGCAATTTGGAAACCAGGAAGTTCAATCACTGGTACCATAGAAGTCCAACTTCTACCACAGAACACGGAAGATCCAAAAAAACTAATCCCGAAGACAGAATAAATATACAAAAGAGGATCCGTGTGTCTATGGACCAACTCCACATTTACATATATGAGTACTCTGAAAAACAAAACAAAACGTACACAAAAATTTTATAACAACACCAACCGAACAGATCGTATTGCAACATCACCTAAAAAACATGCATAAAAAATGATGGAAGTTCTAGCACAGAAGGTGCAGAAGTCCAACTTGTAAGATAGATAGTAGAATCATTGAAAAAATACACGCTATAGAATTTGTTTTTCAGATTTAATCACTAGACAAACTCAAAACCAATTCAAAAAATGGAAAATTACAAAAAAAAAGCAAAGAAATATAGAGCACAATGTTGTACCGCCTTCCAACATGGAAACACATAAGTTCAATCACTGATACAATAGAAGTCCAGCTTCTACTACAGACCTTGGGAATAAGAAGTTCAAAGAGTGATGATATAGAAGTCCGGGGTTATCTAAAACCTCGAACTAGCATACAGAAGTTCAGGATAGTTAATAACTGAAGTCCAAAAAACTATTAGATAACGAGGACATACTAGAAAAAAATAAAATATATATATGCATATCCATCGGCCAAACAATTCAATGGTTGCTCATGTGACTCAGTCATAAAATGAAAACCAATGCAAGAATGAAAAATGACATTAAAAAGGAAAGAAATACAGAGGACTTGTTGCATAACCTTGCAAAATAAAGGAAAATTAGAAGTTCAGGTATGAACAACGCAGAAGTACAGCTTGTACGACGACCACTAGATGACACAGAAAACACGAACGAACGAATCCGCCCGAAGCATAAAATCGTCTGCGCCTGATTAGAACACGTCCGCACACCCTTTTAAATGATCTGCCAACTACCTTTCTACAAGAAAAATGACCAGAGGGCAAATCCAAAAACCGCAAAAAAAACCGTGCAACTGCCGCAGGAGTGCCAACATCAAAACACCAGAAATCAAACAGTATAGACCCTCTCGATGGAAATTGACGACGTAGTAAGCCTTGAATTTAACTATAGTACGCAAATCAGCAAGCAAACTTGACAGGAAAACAAGAAATCGCCGATGGCGGAGGATGCATCTCGGGCGGATGAAGAACAGGGCCGGTTTCAAAATCATTTGAAATAACAAAAAATTGTGCAACAAAATCATACAAAAACACAATTTCCATCATGCCAGAGCTTCGACAACACCCACAGCATGCATTAAACTCGCAACAGACGCAAGTTCATCATGATCCGAGAGCAAATCCGCCAATGAGCGTGATTCCTATTTAGAACGCGCGTTTAGTTGCTAAAAACGTGTCCACATTACACTTACATCACAAACAACACGAATGATCAGAAAAACTCACGGTAGAAGGCACGGTTGCGAAGATAGCCCGAAGGTCGAGTTCGTACAGAGGGAAGTTCAGGCCAGTTACTCAGGCAGTTCAGGTTGTGATCAGAATATTATTCTGATCCCGTGATCAGAATAGTGTTTATGTATATATATATATATATGAGGAGGGGGCGCCTAGCACACACCAGACAACATCTATTCCTAGCCGTGTGTGGCGCCCCTCTCCACAGTTTACGCCTCTGGTCATATCATCATAGTGCTTAGGCGAAGCCCTGCGCGGATCACATCACCATCACCATCACCACGCCGTCGTGCTGACGGAACTCATCTACTTCCTTGACACCTTGCTGGATCAAGGGGGCGAGGGATGTCATCGCACTAAACGTGTGCAAAACTCGGAGGTGCCATATGTTCAGTACTTGATCGGTCGGAGCTAGAAGAAGTTCGACTACATCAACCGCGTTGTCAAACGCTTCCGCTTTCGGTCTACGAGGGTACATGGACACACTCTTCCCCCCTCGTTGCTATGCATCTCCTAGATAGATCTTGCGTGAGTGTAGGATTTTTTTTGAAATTGCATGCTACGTTTCCCAACAGTTGTCGGTGGTCCGCGAGCTGCCGCGATCAATGACCATCGGTGGTACGACATTGTTCAATCCAAAATCACAAAAACTGGCCTAACTTTCAATACGAGTAAAACATCAAATAGTGTTATTCACCTATTAATTTGCATCAATTTATGTTCCATGTACACAAGGAATCTCGACACGAAAAGGACAAGAAAATAATATGCAACATGTAAGAGAAGAAAGGCTTGCCATGGATGTTGGAGTAAAATGCCTCTGAACTTAGCACAAGACCTATGAGTTCTCTCAAAAAATGTGTTTGTAAAACATCAACGACCATCGGTGCTACGACATTGTTCAATGCAAAATCACAAAAAACTGACCTAACTTTCAATATGAGTAAAGCATCAAATAATGTTATTCACCTATTAATTTGCATCAATTTATGTTCCATACACACAAGGAATCTCGACACAAAAAGGATAAGAAAATACTATGCAACATACAAGAGAAGAAAGGCATATATTATGTAGAACATTACATGGAGCACATTATAAAGCCATATCATTCAATGTCCTTCGTTGTGTCGTAACAAATCTTCTCTTTAGGGCATCCCCAATGCTTGTCTCTTAGCATGGTTTCATATAAAAATGTTGAGGCGACACAATAATTAAATAAGAAAGAGGGGCGTTGTATGTTAGTGAAGATACGACTCTTAGCTTGTTTCCCTATGTCCGGTGTAGCTTCTTGTCCTATGTTTTTTCTTCCCTTCTAATAAACGGCCACAATGTTGAGACACAAACATAATACCTAAACCAACTAAATACAAAATCACTTATATACAACACCTAAAAGACATTGGGAGTGCCCACAATGCATTGGCTCTTAGCATGTCATTCTAGGTGATGACAAAAAGAATACTTCCTCTGTCTGGATTTATTAGGCCCCCTCACATTTTGCGCTAGTCTAACCATACATGTGCATAACAAAATATGAGTTATATGCAGCAAAAAGACATGAGTTATATTTAGCCGCATAGTACTTCTTGAACACAAAAATTACACACAGATGATCGCAATCATGATGGACACTCATGTGATCTAATCTTGAAAGCACAAAAAGAGATCTTGCTACATAGTACTTATACGAACCCACAACCTAGAGGGTGGACTACTCACACCTCATGTGAGAGCAGTGGGGAGGCATAGTTGATGAAGATGTCGATGTACTCCAAACTGGGAAGATAATTCCAATAGGCTACGCCTGGAATCACGACTATCTTGCTATGGTGGCGATATAGAAATTCTTCTTAATTAGGTTAGTGATCACACGGTTTATATAAGCCAGGCACGAATACCCAAGGTCAAGGGATCCTGTCCGCCCCACACACTATAAGGGCACACCCTAGGGCCTCGCTATACCAAGGTCCACATGGGACCCACAAGACCCCCTGGCTCCATCTTTTGAAAGTTTTCCAAAGTTTTTAGGGTTTGGGAGGCATTAACATGCAATACTTCCCTTCTGGCAATAATTAGTAGGTTAGTCCAATGAATATTGAAATATTTAATAAAAGAAGTTGACAAAAAAACTTGAAAAATTATGGATACGCTTTAGAACATATCAACAATTGACTCCCATAATGAAAAACGGTACACATTTTACATTTAGCATAAGGGGGATCCTCAGCTTAGGATGCATCAACACCCTTGACTAATATACTATCTATGGTTGAATCCCCAATGGAACACCCAACTGTTATTGAAAATAATTAAGGTAGAAACCCAACGACAACTTTGAGTTATGTGGCTCCCCTACAATCCCATACATCATGAATGATAACTCGCCTTATTTTATTTAACTAGACATGTTGAAAAACCTATTATGCCTATCTAATGTGCATGTGCGCACATACACTATCATGAAGGGTCGCATCATACTGAAGCATAATAATCATACTAGATCATCAACGCCATAAAGACATGGGAAACTACATACTCTTTTCTAACACATGTATATAAAGTTGCAATAAATCATCAGGAAAGACTAATTGTATACTACGCCATGTCTTAGTAGGGAATTACAGAGGTTTTACATTTTGGAAACATCGGTTGGAAGGACAAAGATGGATGATGTGCAGGTTCTTCCGAAGTCTACGGAGTGAACAAAATATTAAAAATCTAAGACCAAGTAGAGGTCTAGTCAATTTTAATTCTTAGCACTAAGGTAATCTAGTGGCTAGCTAAATCATGCAACACATGCAAATCTATAAAATAGTAAATCACGTAAGCTAAATTTACATGTAAGGTAAAGAGTGTGATGGTACAGATTGCAAACATGGGAGCTCGAAGATGTTCGTGGTCCGGATAGTTGGTGATATACTAGTCCACGTTGATGGAGACTTCGAACCACAAATATTCTAACACCATGAAGGTCCTGGTTTCCATGCTCACAAAGGGCCCACAAAGACCAAACAACCTATTCCACCATGGCTTCTAGACCACGAAGGTTAAGCCTTACTCACGGTATATATTAATGAATTATGTGATCTCCAAGCCCTCACAAAATTATTGGTTCCTTCACACATTGAAGGCTCACAATCACAATAAGCCCGATCTAGGAGGCGCGCACCCCTCCAAATGTAACTAGACTAAGGTTTCTTGGTGACAAATCTCTTACTTGTGCTTCAAAATATAATCTCATGCACACTCAAACCCTCGTAGAATGGATCCCTGGATTGGGGAGGTTAGATCTTTGAAAGTTTGGCTTGAAATCAAAGAGGAGAGGAGAGATTCAAAGGCTTGCCATGGATGTTGGAGTAAACTCCCTTTGAACTTAGCACAAGACCTATGAGTTCTCTCAAAAAATGTGTTTGTAATGAAGCGGGCAAGATAGGTTGAACAGAGAAAATTTGACTATTGCACACTTCTTCATACAGCTCGGGAGGAACCGAATGATCAACTCGAAGGCTCCAACTAAACTACAAAGCGGCAACTTTCATATAGCTCGGATGGTCCATCCATGTTTCATATCATGAGGGATGAATTTCGTGTTATGTTTGATGAACAAGTGTGTTCAATCTGAGATTATGGATTGATGAACTATGTACTGATTATGTACTGCATGTGTTTTGTTTGTTTTGGATTAATTTGACATGAGTTTGATATTATTATTCTTGGGTTTATCGGGTCGAATAAACTTTAAAATGTTTGATAGCTGAAAAATGACAAATTTTCAGGGCACTAGTTTTACGGTACAAATTTTTTTGGCCCCTAAATACCTTATCTCTGCTGCCTTAGAATAATTTTTAAGCATTACTAGCTTGTACATCATTCGTTGGAGATAAACTCGGGCATGGGCAGCCCGGCCCGACGACCCGGCCCGAAAAATCCGGGGCGGGCCGGGTCGGGCTTGACATTCAGGCCGGGCTCGGGCTTTGTTTTGCAGCCCAAAAGATAATTCGGGCCGGGCTTGGGCTTCAATTTTTCTGTATTTCGGGCCGGGCTTGCACGTGCGCGTACTAAAAAACAACATCCGGGCCGGGCTTCGAGCTTGATTTCGGGCCGGGCTCAGGCTTGAAAACAGGGAGTATTTCAGGCTTCGGGCCGGGCTTGGGCTTGAGAAATAAAGGTCGGGCTTTTACAAGCCCGACCCGAAACCCGGCCCGGCCCGACGTTTGCCCGGGTTTAGTTGGAGATGCTCTAACATTGATATCTCCATTCCTAACTTCTTTTCCTCGCTAAGACACGGGCGATATGGGACATGTGGAGACATCGACGATTTATTTTTACACAAAGTCCTTGACGAAATCTACCATGAGCAACCAGGCCCAGCATTTTTGCTGGCCTCGCAGCTTGGAGGGATGTATTTTATCGTCTGGATACTCTGCATATGCTACAAGAATTGATGGGTCCCAAACTTGATGAGCCTGCGAATGAGAGCACGTGGGTCGCGATCTCTGGCCGTAAACCCACACTTTGCTCGACGTGTCGGTCGATCTATCCGCAGTCTCGACACCCCTGCCATCCTCAATCACCGCGCGACCATACCCGCCCCATGCTACCGGCATCCGTCAATGGTACCACACGCAGCGCTGATGCAATCATGCAAACCGCCAGAGCGCACCACCGTCAAAATCCCCTAACTAATTAGCTCGTCGCGCACTTCCCCGATTAACTCCAGATCGCCGCGGGGACGCGCAAACGACACACACACACCCTCTCTCCCGCGGCGCCCGTTTCACCGTAGAGAGAATCCCTCCTCGCCGCCGCGGCATTTCCGCGAGCACCTTCCGCGCGCCGCCATGGGCTCGCTCCCGGTGCTCTCCCCGGCGGAATGCGCGCCGCCGCCGACGGAGGGGACGCGGGCGACGGTGGCGGCGTCGGACCTGGCCGCGCTCTTCGACGCGCAGCGCCGCCACCTCGACCACTTCTTCGACCGGCTCGACATGCCGCAGGCGGCGGCGTTCGCGCAGGCGCTGCTCGACGCGCCCGGGGCCGTCTTCTTCACCGGCGTCGGCAAGTCCGGCATCGTGGCCCGCAAGCTGGCGCAGACGCTCGCCTCCCTCGGCTTCGCACGCGCCGGGTTCCTCTCCCCCGTCGACGCGCTCCACGGCGACATCGGCTCCGTCTTCCCCGGGGACGTCCTCGTGCTGCTCTCCAAGTCCGGCGCCTCCGACGAGCTGCTCGCGCTCGCCCCCTGCGCGCGCGCCAAGGGCGCGCAGCTCATCTCCCTCACCTCCGCGGCCTCCGGCTCCGACTGCCCGCTCGCCGCCGCCTGCGACCTCAACGTGCACCTCCCGCTGCAGGGGGAGGTCTGTCCCTTCGGCCTCGCGCCCGTCACCTCCACCGCCATACAGATGGTCTTCGGCGACACCGTCGTCGCCGCCATCATGGAGGCGCGCCGCCTCACCAGGGACCAGTACGCGTCAAACCACCCCGCCGGAAAGATCGGAAAGACCCTCATCTTCAAGGTATACCTTCCTTCATCAGCAAGCTATCCTGCATTTTCAACATTACTATCAGTTTTTGGCAATTCCGTGTGCAGACACCCAATGGGGCATCGGATCTAAAATCAGATCTTACAATTACTAAATTGTACTTGATACATTGCGTGTCGGTGGCCTTCTTTGTATAATTTCCCCACGTGAAATGGTGTACGCATGATACAACATGATTTAGCAATTTTGCCACTATCCAACCAACTTTTTGTTTCTATTTGTGACACTATCTCTTTCATGAGACGTCGTGGAGTTATAACGATGTGGTCTGCTGTTGATAAGTCGTTTTCGCCTTGTGCTCATGCAACTGCATAGATACTTCGCAACAGAATCTTGCTTAGATGAATGCATGTTTTTACTTGTTCTGTTTAGTAGTATTGTTAAAAGTGAAAGCAAGCATATACATCATTTTCCCAACTGGAAATACTGTACACATGATGCGGCACATGCTTGTTATGATTTCACAACCCTGTCACTATCCATTCAACATCTTGTTTCTATCTGCGGCTTCTTGTCGCCTTCTCTTTTATTTATGACACCTCTTGGAATTATAGCAACGTGGTCTGCTGTTGATAGGCTGTTTTCCACTTGTGTTCATCAGATAATGAAGATACTTTGGCACATATTTAGCGTAACAATAGAATCATGCTAAACAGATGGATGCATGTTTTTGCCTTTCTTGTTTAGTAGTATGGTTACACAATTTAAAGCAAGCCTACATCATTTTCTCTTGACTGATAATATGTCGTCATATTAAAACACATTTAACTGATCTATATATTCATGCAAAGTTTGAAAAACTATTAGCACCATATTGAGTTTTACCTAAAATACGTATTCCTTTGGCCAGAAACGAGAACAGATAATAATATGGTCATATAATGTGAAATACTTGCATCTTGTAACCATGAGAAGTTATGTTATCCTTCAACCAAACAATTGGTTCTTTTCTTGTGCATGTGGAATGTTCTTCAGGTAATAGTGTGCCAAAATCATAACCTGCAAAATTTCCCTGCAGGTTAAGGATGTCATGAAGAAACAAAATGAGCTTCCATTGTGCAAGGAGGGAGATATGATAATGGATCAACTTACTGAGCTCACTAGTAAAGGTTGTGGCTGTCTTCTTGTGGTTGATGATGAGTATCATCTGATTGGAACTTTCACCGACGGAGACCTCCGGCGTACACTCAAGGCAAGCGGGCCAGCTATTTTCAGTCTAACAGTTGGAGAGATGTGCAACAGGTTTGTCTCTGCCCAGTCTTTATGTATGTTGTTATGTTTTTTAGTAGAGGCAGGATTTGGAAAACCTTCTGGAACAATTCTCTGGAAAATGGTAAAATGGGCAACAACATCCATGGGTGGTATCATTCAAAAAAGATATCATCCATCTTTGGCATAAAGAACCTTTTGAAACAAGATGAAGTTAAGCACAAGTGTTAAAAATAAAACCGGTTATGAAAAGAGACGTTTGTTTCTTTCCTCGCTGTTTAACAAGTGTTTCTTTTTACAATCACAGGAAATATATGCTAAATTTTTATCATGTACCCTAAATCTACAAATGTGCCATTTCTTACAATATATACGTAAATTACTCGTATGAATATTCTGTTAGTTCATGATGAGAACTGACTACCGAGTGTTCTGTTATAAGTCCAGTTTCCTTTGTTCAGAGTTAATTTCAGTTATTCTGTTCATTGGTCATTCTAGTTGAATCTTTGGTGTTGAACAATTGAACTTTCTGCCAGCAATGGTTGTCTTCCACCTAGTAATGTTACTTATTTTCTCCGTTAAAGTAATCTGATGCCCCAGATAGGATCTTGATAGCTCAATAATGTACTCCTCGTTATTGTCCTGTGGTGCAACAAGATCTGGTAACAGAGGGTATTGTTGTCAGTCCTTGACCTGTTCTTGTCATGTCCCAATAAAGGACCACAGCTCCCATGAGGGCAGTGCTGATTCTGTGGATGTGAGAGGCAACAGCATGCCAGTTGCCTGTAGTGACCACCTGGTAGGGTGTTTTGAGCTGTCACTGAGGAGATGGTGATTTGCCCAGCTGCTAGTGAGTGAGCGCATGCCTGGTGCATTGGTTGTTCAGTGTAACTCTTGTTATGCCCTGGGATTTGTGGTTCATGACAACATGCTACTGGCTAGCCACATTCAGAACACAATGACCCCGCACTGTGCGATCTGTTTCTCAAGCGCATTTTGGTCACTTCATTAAGTTTCCCTCAAGATCCAGAGTACAAATAGCATAAGTTAGAAGTAGCTTTGAAGAATGTGGTATCATCTTGCTATAAAACTGAATCAACCCAAACCAATTTCCTTCTGTTCTTTTGCATTTGTTCTGTTGGTATGCTTGATATGATCTATAGCCCCCTTCACTAACAGGCATGCTTGACATCTTTCAGGAACCCAAGGACAATCACCGCGGATGCAATGGCCGTTGAAGCCATGGAGAAGATGGAGTCGCCCCCTTCACCTGTGCAGTTCCTGCCTGTCGTCGATGACAAAAACGTCGTGTCTGGGATAATTACACTGCATGGGTTGGTCTCCGCTGGATTGTAACCAACTCTTTGTGTGTGGCCTGTCCCGGTTCTTTGTGGTTCTTTGCGCCTGCTTGGTCCTCCCAAGACATCAGATAAATTCTTGTGAATCTGATCAGCATCATCTTATCGCTGTTGTAGCATCTGTAGTCTAGATATTTGAAAGAGTATGTGTTCGAAGGCATTACCTCATCACCCCATAGCCCCTCTGTATAGTGTCTTGTTAGAGGAATATGTGGAATCGTGTTCGTTGGTTGTTCAAGCAGAGCTGCAAGTCAAATAAATCTTAAGTTGTCAATTCTTATTTTCCTTTTATGTGCGTCAAAGGCAATGGTTGCTGTAGTTAACTCCAGTTTGTGGCAGATTTGTGATGTATTCAAATGACTCCCAAGCATCCAGACATTTGAATCACACGCAGGCCACAGTATTGAACAGCCACTGAGGACATCAAACGCAAGTTATAGCTTAAACTAGAATAGACATTCGCCATGAATCTAGACGTGCACTGAACAGACACAAGAGGTTTCATGGTGCTTTCATCCTAACTTCAATCTCCTTGGGTACCATAAAATCTGATGAAAGTTCCCTAGTTTGATCACAAAAGAAACACAGTTCAACATCCCACATCTCCACACATTTCACTGGCGACCTGTGGCGGTGTTTAGAGCCCTCCGGCGATCTGCTGCTAGGGGGAAAGCTTCACCTGTCCCACTCCGAAGCTGGATTTGGCTGCTCGAACCTAGGCTTGCTAGCTGAGGTCGAGGTGCTTTGAGGGTGAGTCGATAGGGCCTGGTCCCAACCCATGATGTGCGGCAATGCAAACTGCACAAATGCATACATATATTGAGTAGTCAAAAGACATCATAAATGACGGTTTACATGTAACGTAATCATAGAGAAGCAACAACACAAAATTTGTTGGCAACAGCCTGAAGTTGCTTGTTATGACTCATGAGTCATCACTAGTAGTTACAATGATATACTTGAAAATCGCGTAAATAGAAAAGCAAATATGAGCACCAGGGGCCAATGACCAAGCAACTTTGTGGAAGAGAGTGAATCCATGCAGTATGACACAAACCTGATGCTATAAAACGGAATGCGGTGAAATAGAGCCATGATAAAAGTTCAAGTACACCAAACCTACTGTTGTTAGTTATGCATTGCCAGTATGTCGGTTAGTTGGACTAAATCTGTCGATGATTCAATTATCAGCAGGATTTAGGGTAGTCAGGATAACCTGATAATAAACTTCTGCATCAATAGATGAGAATGGCAACATGGAAACTTACACTCAATGCCGTGCGCATAACTGCAAATTCAGCTTTTGTTACAGGGACTGAAAGGCGTTCGTTGGTCTTCTGCACATTATTCAGAACAGCTGAAAAGAAGATTGTCATGTATCTCTTGCCAAAATCATTCAGTGACAACACAAGAAAAGGAAGCTAGCAGAATAACACAACATACAGACACACTAGTGGACAAAGAAAATATAATAGCTCTGTACAGTGTGCTGAATAAATATGGTGAATAGGATGATAAGTATAGAGCGGAATCATTCCCTTTTATCAGGCAGTTGTTTTAAGATTCAGAGATAAAATCCCTCGGAAGTCAAATTAATGCAGGAGATCGTACTTCACATGGGCAGGACCAATATAATTCACAAGTTGACCAACTCCTAGGCTCTGTTGAGCATTCTAGATTTAGGCTATGGCGGATTGATGGCACAGCTTGAGTATTGTGTCATCTACAAAAGTACAAATGTCAAGTAGCCATAGGCAGGCACAAAGCCTTTTAAGTCATCTAAGGCATGCTGAATACATCCTTTCAGAAAATAAAACAGACTCATGTGATGAAGAGAACAATTTCTTCGCAACTCTGAAAATGCTAAGGCCTTGACATGGATAATTATGACATTATGTTCCGTTAATAAAATGATTTTTAGTCCACTCCTTGCTTGGTCCATGTAGAAGGCAGAGATTGGACATCCCAAAAATGATGTGTGCGTTTGGGGGGAGGGCGGAATCAATTACTATCGAAAATAATAAATAAGGTACATTAGAACTTAGAAAGGCAATACAATCCGTAAGTAACTTACTTATGTTAACGAAGTATCCATTGTCACTGCCAAGAGGAGTAATTGACAATGACTTTTTCACTTGGCCTTCATGACTGGTGAAATGTTGGTGTCGTTAGAAGGCTAAAATTAAAAGCACAAAGTATATGTATGTAACTTTTTATTCTTTGCACAATACTATTACAAACCTTGATTTCATGGAAGGATCATGGAAGAATTCGCATGATTCAGCAGGCCCAAGACTTATCAAGCTCCCAACTTCAGTAGGTGACAGAGCAAAGAGCTGTAAAATAAATGTTCCAGATCCATAAAGCCCAATGCAGTATCGAGTTTTAGACAATGTATTCCTATGTTGTGCACTTGTGCGTACAAAAACAAATTTACAAAGAGGAACTTAAATGCAAAAGAAGACAGTGCGGTTGTTATAAAGAGAAATATCAAGATACTTTTGGTCTTCGCTGCCAGCTATGAGCCTATGACCAACAACAGAAAAAAAAGGTACAAACTACAGATGATGCTTTAATGGTTGAACTAAATGCAGGATGAACCTTCCTTCCCTCTTGACTATTGTTCTGTACATAGCTAATTCATGCCAAACACAACTATTAATTTCATTCTTTAATTGTAGCAAACATCCTGCAAGTTCGCTTCCATTTGTTATGGCTTACTAAAAAGTGAACACTTCATAGTTTTTTAGTGGAGTTTATATATCCAACATAAAGTAATAACAGTACTAGCAATGGTAATGTATGCTTTGGATATGAATACTGGTCACAGTATTGATTTGGTCTGGAGTTCATGGCAAGAATATGGATAAAATGGGCTATGACTAGGAATTGACCTGCTTATGACCAGTTTCTACCACTAGGAAATACCAAATACACAAGAAAATATTTTACCTGTTTCTTTGTATAGTCGTACTTCCTTTGTCCAACTGCCGGGAAAAAGGTCAACATTACTGACCCATTCCTGTCCACTCGAGATCCTCCAGACTGATAACATACAAAAAATCATATATATTGGAAGGCATTGCTTGCTAGAAGCTTAGAAGTGGAACACAAAGATATAAAAGTAAACATACTTCGACTTTGGTGAATAAAGGAAGGATAGGACTTATAGAAAGTGCAGCCTTTCCCTTGAACACAGTGTAGCTCGCATACTTTTTAACAGATGCATTCTCTGCAGATAAAGATGTTCTTGCAGTCAGCGATTGAAGCATGTAGCGGGCTGTGTAAGAATAAGTATATAAATTAAGGCTGTACCATCAACATTTGCAGCTGAAGTCGAAAGCGCATGCTTGAATGTCAACGAACCGCTCCAGAGAACATCTTTTAGGTCAGTGACTCCCCTGAAAAGGACAAAGAAAAACTTATTTGTACACCCATTGCAACTGGTCAAAAAACTGCAGAATGATATTACAACAAAGAACTACTTGAGAGTCTCTAACTTAAAGGTTGGGTAATGATCCATCTGTTTAATTCTATAAGTCAGACATGCTTTTCAATATTCAAACTTCACAATATTTTTAACCAACAATCAGTACAGCTATAGATAGGTTATGTGATAATATCTGGAAGTATTTTTGTTACAATCATGATTTTGTAGTTATGAACAATATGTTGTACAAGGAACATACATCAAACCTTACATGTGGAGGGCCAAATGAAGTCAAAGCGCACATTATACAAACCAACAGACCATAAATACAAGAGAAATCACATAGGGTATACAAACAGAACACATAATATTTAAGATGAGGCCCTCTGTGTCTGTACATAAATACAAGAGAAATCACAAAGCATGTCAAACAGAAGGAAAAACTGAACAAGATTAAACTTAATCAGGTAACAACAAATTGCTAATTTCAGTGGTGTCATCATTTTTACAAGGGCGTGGTAAGCAGCATCAAGTTGAAACAATAATGAGATCCTGGTAGTATCAAATTTTGTTTTGCTAAAGCACATCTAGATGTGCCCTAAGTATTGCACATCTAAGTCCTACTCCCTCTGTAAACAAATATACTTTAGTGATCTAAACGCTCTTATATTTCTTTACAGAGGGAGTATATCACTAATATTACATGGAGATTCGTGTGGGCATTTTCTTTATTATTTTTATTTTCCTTTTTACGTTTGATTGGGTCACTTAGATGTGCAATAATTAGGGCACATCAAACTATTAAAATTGGCACTAACAATTTACTGTCTTAGTTGGTCATTGTATCAATTACACATTTATGCACTTCAAGCACTGATTAACATATGAACATATAGCTACTATGATGACCAAATTTGATCCTAACAGTATGACTAGGATGATTGTTCTCCAGCAAATGAAACAGTCAGAGCGCAAATAGCATCAAAATCTACGCCTAGAAACAACATGGCCATATTCTGCAGAAATTTAAAAGGGAGAAATCAACAGGTAGCCAACTCCGTGCTCTGACCACGAGTCAACGCTTAAACCCTAAGAAAACCCCCAGCCACCTTTACGGCCACCGCAAAATAAAATCCCCCGAATCGACCGAACACACGCCTTCACGGACTCGGTCGAGGGGCTGATTCGCATCAGCAAGCACACCAACCCTCAAAATCGGGACACGGGAACAGGGAAATGGTACGGCGGCGGCGGCGGCGGCTGAGGCGGCTAGGGTCTCCCATTTGGCGCGCGAGGCGGGGGTCGCGCCGAGCGGAGACGGGGAGGAGGAGGGTTAGGGTTTAGGGTTTCGCGGCAGCTGACCTGGAGGTGGAGGGGAGGAAGCGGGAGAGGCGGAGCATTGTTGCTGCTCGTCCGTCGTTGGTCGCGCCCGAGCCCCAGGTGGAATGGAAAGCAGTCGCCGTTCGTCTCGGGACGAGCCGACGGCGTTTATAGGAGTAACCCGAGAAAATGGGCTGTGGCCCAGCCCCAATGCCCAGAACCCGCGACGATGTTCAGTTGTTTTTTTCCTTTTTGCGGATAGATGATCTTCAGATTGTAATCATTTCTCTCAACATGTGTGTGACATATACATTCTAAAAACACATGTGTTGGGTGTTTTCCTTAAATCGTGATGCAGCAAACATATATATTAAAAAAAAACATGTATCAAAGTTGGTCAATCCTTATAGAACAACCTTACAAAAATTAATTATACATAAGTTCTTGTGAAATCGATGTCATCTTTCTTCTACACCCGCCAGCGACACCCTGTGAGTGAAGCTCGATGCCGCCTCATAATCTCCAAAGCGCCACTAGAATCAGAGAAGCATTGTTAGCACAGTGGCCACAAAGTGGATGGTCGAAGACAGAGGACCCCAGCGGCAACGATATGAAAAACAAATCGTTATCCCGAAAAAGAAAGCAACAAGGAGGACTGGACAACCACATAGACCCCCCAGACATACGTCTTTTCCTTCCTCTCAACGGCGCTCGGCGGCTAGGGTGAAGATCTCGTTCCTTCCAGGCTCCTCTGACTAGCCCGTGGATTTTCATCCCCTCTACATGCCGCTCCGACAGCCGGTGGCAGGGAAGTGAATCCTGGTGCGGCTTCGGCTATTAGTTTAGGTTAGGGTTTTTCAGTCCTCACTAGGGCAGTGCTTCATCTTCGAGGTGGTCTTCTAGGCTTTGATCCTTCTCAAGTTTGTCCATTAGGATGGAGTCGGCGAGCCTCTGGTGTAGATTCTTGTCGTCTCCTTGGGTGACAATGTTAGGGTTTCTCGTCATGCACAACGACAAAAATATCTGATGTCAAGCGCTCCGGATCGATTCAAGGGTTCAACAATGACAACCGCGGCTCCAAGGAGCTGGTCCTTAGGGGCACATGCAGAAAGACTTTTCGGTTGTCATTAACAAGGTCAGCCCAACTCCTGTAAGGAAGCACTGAGGCGTTAGCGGCTCATTCTGGTGGCGGTAGTAGTCATTGGGTGGTTCAGGGGCCTTGATGTAATTTTTATTATGTTTAGGGTGGTTTTTGAAGGAAATATGCCCTAGAGACAATAATAAAGTTGTTATTTATATTTCCTTATATCATGATAAATGTTTATTATTCATGCTAGAATTGTATTAATCGGAAACTTAGTACATGTATGAATACATAGACAAAACAGAGTGTCTCTGGTATGCCTCTACTTGACTAGCTCGTTAATCAAAGATGGTTAAGTTTCCTGACCATAGACATGTGTTGTCATTTGATCACCGGGATCACATCATTAGAGAATGATGTGATGGACAAGACCCATCCGTTAGCTTAGCATTAATGATCGTTTAGTTTTATTGCTATTGCTTTCATCATGACTTATACATGTTCCTCTGACTATGAGATTATGCAACTCCCGAATATCGGAGGAACACTTTGTGTGCTATCAAACGTCACAACGTAACTGGGTGATTATAAAGATGCTCTACAGGTGTCTCTGAAGGTGTTTTTTGGGTTGGCTTAGATCGAGATTAGGATTTGTCACTCCGTGTATCGGAGAGGTATCTCTGGGCCCTCTCGGTAATGCACATCACTATAAGCCTTGCAAGCAATGCGACTAATAAGTTAGTTGTGGGATGATGCATTACGGAACGAGTAAAGAGACTTGCCGGTAACGAGATTGAACTAGGTATGAGGATACCGACGATCGAATCTCGGGCAAGTAACATACCGATGACAAAGGGAACAATGTATGTTGTTATGCAGTTTGACCGATAAAGATCTTCGTAGAATATGTAGGAGCCAATATGAGCATCTAGGTTCCGCTATTGGTTATTGACCGTAGATGTGTCTCGTTCATGTCTACATAGTTCTCGAACCCGTAGGGTCCGCACGCTTAACGTTTGATGACGATTTGTATTATGAGTTATGTGATTTGATGACCGAAGTTTGTTCGGAGTCCCGGATGAGATCACATACGTGACGAGGAGTCTCGAAATGGTCGAGAGGTAAATATTCATATATTGGAAGGTTGCATTCGGACATCGGAATGGTTACGAGTGATTCAAGCATTTTTCCGGAGTACCGGGAGGTTACTGGAACCCCCCCGGGAGAAGTATTGGGCCTATTGGGCCTTATTAGAGGAGAGGGGAGAGGCCACGTGAGAGGGGCGCCCCCCCTGCCCAAACCGAATTGGACTAGGGGAGGGGGCCGGCCCCCCTCTTTCCTTCTCCCTCACTCTCCCTTCCCCTTTTCCCTCTTCGGTGGAAGGAAGGAGGGGGTGAATCCTACTTGGACTAGGAGTCCAAGTAGGACTCCCCCCTTGGCGCGCCCCCTCTAGGGCCGTCCTCTGTTGGGGAACGTAGTAATTTCAAAATATTTCCTACGCACACGCAAGATCATGGTGATGCATAGCAACGAGAGGGGAGAGTGTTGTCCACGTACCCTCGTAGACCGAAAGCGGAAGCGTTAGCACAACGCGGTTGATGTAGTCGTACGTCTTCACGATCCGACCGATCCAAGTACCGAAGTACGGCACCTCCGAGTTCAGCACACGTTCAGCTCGATGACGTCCCGCGAACTCCGATCCAGCAGAACTTCACGGGAGAGTTCCGTCAGCACGACGGCATGATGACGGTGATGATGTTGCTACCGACAAAGGGCTTCGCCTAAGCACCGCTACGATATGACCGAGGTGGAATATGGTGGAGGGGGGCACCGCACACGGCTGGGAGAGATCAACAGATCAACTTGTGTGTCTATGGGGTGCCCCCTGGCCACGTATATAAAGGATGGAGGGAGGAGGAGGCCGGCTCTCATAGGGCACGCCCAAGTGTGGAGTCTTACTAGGACTCCCTAGTCCTAGTAGGATTCCACCTCCCACATGGAATAGGAAAAAGGGAAGGGAGAAGGAGAAGGAAGGAAGGGGGCGCCCCCCTCCCTAGTCCAATTCGGACCAGTCCATGGGGAGGGGTGCGGCCACCCTTTGAGGCCTTTCTCTCCTTTCTCGTATGGCCCATTAAGGCCTAATACGAATTCCCATAACTCTCCGGTACTCCGAAAAATACCCGAATCACTCGGAACCTTTCCGATGTCCGAATATAGTCGTCCAATATATCGATCTTTACGTCTCGACCATTTCGAGACTCCTCGTCATGTCCCCGATCTCATCCGAGACTCCAAACTACCTTCGGTACATCAAAACACATAAACTCATAATACAAATCGTCACCGAACGTTAAGCGTGCGGACCCTACGGGTTCGAGAACTATGTAGACATGACCGAGACACGTCTCCGGTCATTAACCAATAGCGGAACCTGGATGCTCATATTGGCTCCTACTGAGGGAGTCCTGGACTTAGGGGTCCTCGGGCGTCCGGCCTATTATCCATGGGCCGGACTGATGGGCTGTGAAGACGTGAAGGCTGAAGAATTTACCCGTGTCCGGATTGGACTCTCCTTGGCGTGGAAGGCAATCTTGGCGACTAGCTATGAAGATTCCTTTTTATGTAACCGACTCTATGTAACCCTAGATCCCTCCAGTGTCTATATAAACCGGAGGGCGTAGTCCGGATAGGATATATTCATTACCATAGTCATACATGCTAGGCTTCTAGGGTTTAGCCATTACGATCTCGTGATAGATCAACTCTTGTAATACCCATATTCATCAAGATCAATCAAGTAGGAAGTAGGGTATTACCTCCATAGAGAGGGCCCGAACCTGGGTAAACATCGTGTCCCCCGTCTCCTGTTACCATCGATCCTAGACGCACAGTTCGGGACCCCCTACCCGAGATCCGCCGGTTTTGACACCGACATTGGTGCTTTCATTGAGAGTTCCACTGTGCCGTCAACGAAAGGTTTGATGGCCCCTTCGATCGTCCATAGTGACGCTGTCCGAGGAGAAACCTTCCTCCCGGGACAGATTTTCGTATTCGGCAGTTTCGTACCGCGGGCCAACTCGATTGGCCATCTAGAGCAGATCGATAGCTACGCCCCTGGCCACCAGGTCAGATTTGGAAGCTTGAACTATGTCGCGGATATCCGTGGAGACTTGATCTTCAATGGATTTGAGACCGCGGCGATCGCTCCCCCTCGCTCCGATGAACATGACTTAAATCTGTCATCGGACCAGATTCAGGAGATGGTTCCTATAACTGCTACGGCCTTAGATCCGGAGCAGATTGCACCATCCGAAGCCACAGAGTCCGCGGCGTTGGAGCCACACACAGACTCAACACCAGGCAATATCAGCGTCAACGGAATTCCGGACTCGGCTCCGGCTATAAGTTCCGAACCACGCACGCCCCCGGTCACCGAGTTGGATCGGTCATCAATCTTCGAGTTCAGTGCCGCAGATATCTTCCAACACTCGCCCTTCGGCGATGTGCTAAATTCATTAAAAAACCTGTCCCTGGCGGAGGACTCGCGGCCGAACTAGTTAGAGGCTGATAACGGAGAATTTTGCTTCCCACCCGCCACCCACTTCATAGCCACTGTCGAGGACTTAACCGACATGCCTGCTTATGGCTTCGAAGACATTGACGGTATGGACGACGATGCCGACAAGGAGCAAGGCCAAGACCCGCCAGTCACCAGGCGTGGGACGGCCACCCCTTCATACGACGTGTACATGGTTGATACACTTAAAAAAGCTCGCGACAATGGCAAAGGAGACTAGTTGAGAATAAACCTCCTGAGACACAGTCTAAGTACCGGCGCCCTAAACGCCGCTCCAAGTCACACCGCAGGAACGGTGGCATCGGAGAAAATAGTACTCCGGACGACGCCGAAAAGAACGAAGACCCTGTTGGAGCAAGATCCGAACAGGAGGAACAGGAAAACGGGCAAGCCAACCCCGATGAACAGGCCCTACCCAGCGATAATTCAGAGGATGACAACTACCTTCCGCTCTCTGAAGATGAGGTAAGCCTCGGCGACGAAGACTTCATCGTACCCGAAGAGCCCCTCGAGCAGGAACGCTTCAAGCGCAGGCTAATAGCTACTGCAAGGATCCTGAAAAAGAAGCAGGAGCAGCTTCAAGCTGACCAAGACCTACTCAACGATAGATGGACCGAAGTCCTGATCGCCGAAGAATACGGCCTTAGTGGCCTAGCCAAAAGCTACCCGAAGCATAGATTGCTACATCAATTCAACGACGAGGCATTGCCCGTACCATCATCACACAATGCGGCTGGTCGCCGACAACTCTGTCCGCATAAAGAGGCAACTCAAGCTGAACACCAGACCGCCCCACCTCGCCGTAAAAGCAGAGATAACGCAGCTCACGATTGTCCAGACAACCTGCCGCGGGACTTGGACAGTAGAGCAGGACACGCAAGACCGATCTACGGATCGCGAAAGCATGCCTCGACACACGACGATGGCTACCTATTCGGACGTGACAAACCTAGCCACGCCCGAGCCGAAAACCGCAAATGGAATCCTTCAGAGTTGCGTCGCAGTGTGGCCCAACATAGAGGCGCCGCACACCCGCTTTGCTTCACCGATGAAGTAATGGATCATGAATTCCCCGAAGGATTCAAACCCGTCAATATTGAATCATACGATGGAACAACCGATCCCGCGGTATGGATAGAAGATTTTATCCTCCACATCCATATGGCCCGTGGGGACGACCTCCACGCCATTAAATACCTCCCACTAAAGCTAAAAGGGCCAGCTCGGCACTGGTTAAACAGCCTGCCTGAAAATTCCATAGGCAGCTGGGAGGACTTGGAAGAGGCCTTCCTCGATAACTTCCGAGGAACATATGTCCGGCCACCGGATGCCGATGACCTAAGTCAAATTGTCCAGCAGCCCGGAGAGTCAGCCAGGAAGCTCTGGACTCGGTTCTTAGTCAAAAAGAATCAAATCGTCGACTGTCCGGACGCGGAAGCCCTTGCGGCTTTCAGACACAGTGTCCGGGACGAATGGCTTGCATGCCACCTCGGTCAAGAAGGACCTAAATCCATGACAGCCCTCACTGCTCTGATGACCCGCTTTTGCGTGGGAGAAGACAGCTGGCTCACTCGTAGAAGCAACAACGCCAGCGACCCGGGCACTTCCGAAATCCGAGACGGCAACGGCAAGCCACGACGAAGCAAATACAACAGTCGCAATGATAATGAAAGATCACACGACACAGTGGTCAACGCCGGATTCAGCAATCCCAAGCCCGGCAAACAGAAGAAGCCATTCAAGGCGAAACGAGACGAACCATCCAACCTAGAGAGGATATTGGACCGACCCTGCCAGATTCACGGCCACCCTAATAAACCAGCTAATCATACTAACAGAAACTGCTGGGTCTTTAAATAGGCCGGCAAGCTCAACGCCGAACACAAGGGGAGGAGGCCGCCAGGGGATACGTCTCCAACGTGTCTATAATTTATGAAGTATTCATGCTATTATATTATCCATCTTAGATGTTTTATATGCATTTATATGCTATTTTATATGATTTTTGGGACGAACCTATTAACCTAGAGACTAGTGCCAGTTTCTGTTTTTTTTCCTTGTTTTTGAGTTTTACAGAAAAGGAATACCAAACGGAGTCCAATTGACGTGCCAATTTTTGATGTTTTTTATGGACCAAAAGAAGACCCCGGAGTAAAAGAGTTGGGCCAGAAGAGTCCCGGGCCGTCCACGAGGGTGGGGGGCGCGCCCACCCCCCGGGCGCGTGGGCCTGCCTCGTGGACGACTCGGGAACCTCCTTGATGTGAGACCTACGCCAAAAATTCCTATAAATATTGAAACCTCCAGAAAATAACCTAGATCAGGAGTTCCGCCGCCGCAAGCCTCTGCAGCCACCAAAAACCAGTCGGGACCCTGTTCCGGCACCCTGCCGGAGGGGGGATCCCTCACCGGTGGCCATCTTCATCATCCCAGCGCTCTCCATGACGAGGAGGGAGTAGTTCACCCTCGGGGCTGAGGGTATGTACCAGTAGCTATGTGTTTGATCTCTCTCTCTCGTGTTCTTGAGGTGATACGATCTTGATGTATCGCGAGCTTTGCTATTGTAGTTGGATCTTATGATGTTTCTCCCCCTCTACTCTCTTGTAATGGATTGAGTTTTCCCTTTGAAGTTATCTTATCGGATTGAGTCTTTAAGGATTTGAGAACACTTGATGTATGTCTTGCCGTGCTTATCTGTGGTGACAATGGGATATCACGTGATCCACTTGATGTATGTTTTGGTGATCAACTTGCGGGTTCCGCCCATGAACCTATGCATAGGGGTTGGCACACGTTTTCGTCTTGACTCTCCGGTAGAAACTTTGGGGCACTCTTTGAGGTTCTATGTGTTGGTTGAATAGATGAATCTGAGATTGTGTGATGCATATCGTATAATCATACCCACGGATACTTGAGGTGACATTGGAGTATCTAGGTGACATTAGGGTTTTGGTTGATTTGTATCTTAAGGTGTTATTATAGTATGAACTCTATGATAGATTGATCCGAAAGGATAACTTTGAGGTGGTTTCGTACCCTACCATAATCTCTTCGTTTGTTCTCCGCTATTAGTGACTTTGGAGTGACTCTTTGTTGCATGTTGAGGGATAGTTATATGATCCAATTATGTTATTATTGTTGAGAGAACTTGCACTAGTGAAAGTATGAACCCTAGGCCTTGTTTCAACGGATTGCAATACCGTTTGTGCTCACTTTTATTGTTAGTTACCTTGCTGTTTTTATATTTTCAGATTAAAAAAACCTATATCTACCATCCATATTGCACTTGTATCACCATCTCTTCGCCGAACTAGTGCGCCTATACAATTTACCATTGTATTGGGTGTGTTGGGGACACAAGAGACTCTTTGTTATTTGGTTGCAGGGTTGTTTGAGAGAGACCATCTTCATCCTACGCCTCCCACGGATTGATAAACCTTAGGTCATCCACTTGAGGGAAATTTGCTACTGTCCTACAAACCTCTGCACTTGGAGGCCCAACAACGTCTACAACAAGAAGGTTGTGTAGTAGACATCAAGCTCTTTTCTGGCGCCGTTGCCGGGGAGGCTAGGTAAGCGGCACTCACACCCCGTCAACTAAGCTCTTTTCTGGCGCCGTTGCCGGGGAGGTGAGTGCTTGAAGGTATATCTTTAGATCTTGCAATCGAATCTTTTTGTTTCTTGTTTTATCACTAGTTTAGTTTATAAAAGAAAAATACAAAAAATGGAATTAAGGTTGCCTCATATGCTTCATCTTTTTAATGTCTTTCGTGAAAATGATGGGAAGGAAAATTGTGCTCAAGTACTAGAAGAAGAATTACATAGAATGCTTGGCATAAAATATGTGAATGATGAGCATGATTGCAATGTTGTTAGTATGAATTCCTTGAATATCCATGATGCTAATGATATGCAAAGCCACAAGCTTGGGGAAGCTATGTTTGATGAAGATGATATTTTTTGTCCCCCAAGCTTTGATGAGAAAATTTACTATGATGAAAGCATGCCTCCTATCTATGATGATTATTGTGATGACACGTATGCTTTAAATAATAATGATAACCATGAAACTTGTCATCTTGATCTTAATTTTCAATCACATGATAGTTATTTTGTTGAGTTTGCTCCCACTACTATTGTTGAGAAGAAATTTTCTTATGTGGAGAGTAGTAAGATTTCTATGCAAGTAGATCATGAAAAGAATGCTTTAGGTGCTGGTTATATTGTTGAATTCATTCATGATGCTATTGAAAATTATTATGAGGGAGGAATATATGCTTGTAGGAATTGTAATAATATCAAGTTTCCTCTCTATGTGCTTAAATTTTCAAAGTTATGCTTGTTTTGCCTTCCTATGCTAGTTGATTATTGTTCCCATAAGTTGTTTGCTCACAAAATCCCTATGCATAGGAAGTGGGTTAGACTTAAATGTGCTAGTCATATTCTTCATGATGCTCTCTTTATGTTTCAATTCTTATGTCTTTTATGAGCATCATTGAAATCATCATACCTAGCTAGGGGCGTTAAACAACGCTTGTTGGCAGGCAACCCAATTTTATTTTAGTTTCTTGCTTTTTGGTTCTGTTTAGGAATAAATAAATCATCTAGCCTCTGGTTAGATGTGGTTTTATGTTTTACTTAGTGTTTGTGCCAAGTAAGACCTATAGGATCTTCTTGGATGATAGTTATTTGATCTTGCTGAAAATTCCAGAAACTTTCTGTTCACGAAAACAATTGTTTAAAATCACCAGAACGTGATAAAATACTGATTCCAATTGCAGCAGATCAATAATCAAATTATCCAGGTCTTCATATTTTGGTAGAATTTTTTGAGTTCCATAAGTTTGCGTTAGTTACAGATTACTACAGACTGTTCTGTTTTTGACAGATTCTGTTTTTCGTGTGTTGTTTGCTTATTTTGATGAATGTATGGCTAGTAAAATAGTTTATAAACCATAGAGATGATGGAATAAAGTAGATTTAACACCAATACAAATAAAGAATGAGTCCATTACAGTACCTTGAAGTGGTGTTTTGTTTTCTTTCGCTAACGGAGCTCACGAGATTTTCTGTTAAGTTTTGTGTTGTGAAGTTTTCAAGTTTTGGGTAAAGATTCGATGGACTATGGAATAAGGAGTGGCAAGAGCCTAAGCTTGGGGATGCCCAAGGCACCCCAAGGTAATATTCAAGGACATCCAAGAGCCTAAGCTTGGGGATGCCCTAGATGGCATCCCCTCTTTCGTCTTCGTTCATCGGTAACTTTATTTGGAGCTATATTTTTATTCACCACATGATATGTGTTTTGCTTGGAGCGTCATTTTATTTTGTTTTGCTTGCTGTTTGAATAATATCCCAAGATCTGAAATTCTTAAATGAGAGAGAGTCTTCTCATAGCTACATAATTATTTAACTACTCATTGATCTTCACTTATATCTTTTTGGAGTAGTTTTGTCATTTACTCGTGTGCTTCACTTATATCCTATGAGTAAATGGTTGAATGATTTGAATGTCATAAATCTGAAATTATATACGTTTCATATGCCTTTCCCATGGGGAGTAATGCCTTCACATATAAGAAGTAGAGGTGGTAAGTTTTTTTAAGGTTAGCAAACATTGTATTGGTCACTTGAACAATTCATGAAAGAATATTGAAGGAAGAGAGATTTCACATATAAATATACTATCTTGGACATCTTCTATGATTGTGAGCCCCATTAATTATTTTCAAACCTGAGCAAATTAGTTGAAGTTGGACAAGGAAGACAACATAATGAGTTATGCTTGGGTATATTTGTATAGAAGTTATATTGTTATGGATCCTCTAACATGTGGTGCTTGCTATTTAGAATCCTTTGCTAGCCAAAATATCTGTACTAAGCGGGAATACTGCTTGTGCATCCAATTCCTTGAACCAAGTTTCTTCCATGAGTGTCCACCATATCTACCTATATGCGGTATTTACCTGCCGTTCCAAGTAAATTTGCATGTGCCAAACTCTAAACCTTCAAATAATAATCTGTTTTTATGCCCGAATCGCTCATGTAGCGACTAGGGGCTGTCAGTATCTTCCATGCTAGGTGGGTTATTCTCACGATGAGTGGACTCCGCTCATCATTCACGAGAAAATGGCTGGTAACTGGGATGCCCAGTCCTATGATCAAAAGATCAAAAACAAATTCGCAAATAATTGAAACAAAACTCCCCCAGGAATGTTGATAGTTGGACGGCACCCGTTGTTTCGGACAAGCCGTGGAGTGTGAATGTTGGTGGAGGGGGAGTAAAAACTTTACCTTTCTGCGTGGGAACCGCCTATAATGTATCTAGTATGGAAGATATTGGGAACTCTTGGTCGTTTTGTTGACAATGAAATCATACCTCTCAAAATTATTTTCATCTCTGTTTTTGCTTCGAACTCTAGCACCTCTGCAAATCCCTGCTTCCCTCTGCGAAGGGCCTATCTTTTACTTTTATGCAAGCATCAGTAGTAGTCCTTCTCATTCCAACCTACTCTTTAGTTGGCAAGCATCATGTGGTGGAGAAAGATCTAAGCATATATGGCCATTCAAATATATTTGATCATGAATTATTATTGTTGAAAATTATCTATATGATAAGTAAGTTGGGAGGCGAAACATTAAGGCCCTATCTTTCTCTGTGTTCGATGAATACTATTTGTTCTAAAAATATGCTTTGAGTGGTAGCAATCATGGAAGACTATAGGATGGTTGAGTATGTGGGATTTGCTAAATCAAAGCTCTTACATAGACCCTTCCGGAAAATAAGATGAATTGTAATTGTTTGATGACTGAGAACATAGTTTGTTAGTTTTCAAGAAAGTTTATGGTCTATGCTTTAACATGTGATAGCTTGTTACTTGATCATGAAAAGTTTTATGAGTTGAGCTACTGTTATGATATACAATGATGCTAGAAAAAGTGATTGGAACTATCATTGATCAAACTTATGCACTTGCTAGCATTCACACTTCATAAATTATTTCTTTTATCATTTACCTACTCGAGGACGAGCAGGAATTAAGCTTGGGGATGCTGATACGTCTCCAACGTATCTATAATTTATGAAGTATTCATGCTATTATATTATCCATCTTAGATGTTTTATATGCATTTATATGCTATTTTATATGATTTTTGGGACTAACCTATTAACCTAGAGCCCAGTGCCAGTTTCTGTTTTTTCCTTGTTTTTGAGTTTTACAGAAAAGGAATACCAAACGGAGTCCAATGGACGTGCCAATTTTTGACGATTTTTCATGGACCAAAAGAAGACCCCGGAGCAAAAGAGTTGGGCCAGGAGAGTCCCGGGCTGCCCACGAGGGTGGGGGGCGCGCCCACCCCCTGGGCGTGGGCCCTTGCCTCGTGGACAACCCGGAGACCCCCCTGACGTGAGACCTAAGCCAAAAAATCCTATAAATACTGAAACCTCCAGAAAACAGAATAGATTGGGAGTTCCGCCGCCGCAAGCCTCTGTAGCCACCAAAACCCAATCGAGACCCTGTTCCGGCACCCTGCCGGAGGGGGGAATCCCTCTCCGATGGCCATCTTCATCATCCCGGCGCTCTCCATGACGAGGAGGGAGTAGTTCACCCTCGGGGCTGAGGGTATGTACCAGTAGCTATGTGTTTGATCTCTCTCTCGTGTTCTTGAGGTGATACGATCTTGATGTATCATGAGCTTTGCTATTGTAGTTGGATCTTATGACGTTTCTCCCCCTCTACTCTCTTGTAATGGATTGAGTTTTCCCTTTGAAGTTATCTTATCGGATTGAGTCTTTAAGGATTTGAGAACACTTGATGTATGTCTTGTCGTGCTTATCTGTGGTGACAATGGGATATCACGTGATCCACTTGATGTATGTTTTGGTGATCAACTTGCGGGTTTCGCCCATGAACCTATGCATAGGGGTTGGCACACGTTTTCGTCTTGACTCTCCGGTAGAAACTTTGGGGCACTCTTTGAGGTTCTATGTGTTGGTTGAATAGATGAATCTGAGATTGTGTGATGCATATCGTATAATCATACCCACGGATACTTGAGGTGACGTTGGAGTATCTAGGTGACATTAGGGTTTTGGTTGATTTGTATCTTAAGGTGTTATTCTAGTATGAACTCTATGATAGATTGATCCGAAAGAACAACTTTGAGGTGGTTTCATACCCTACCACAATCTCTTCGTTTGTTCTCCGCTATTAGTGACTTTTGAGTGACTCTTTGTTGCATGTTGATGGATAGTTATATGATCCAATTATGTTATTATTGTTGAGAGAACTTGCACTAGTGAAAGTATGAACCCTAGGCCTTGTTTCAACGCATTGCAATACCGTTTGTGCTCACTTTTATTGTTAGTTACCTTGCTATTTTTATATTTTCAGATTACAAAAACCTATATCTACTGTCCATATTACACTTGTATCACCATCTCTTCGCCGAACTAGTGCACTTATACAATTTACCATTGTATTGGGTGTGTTGGGGACACAAGGGACTCTTTGTTATTTGGTTGCAAAGTTGTTTGAGAGAGACCATCTTCATCCTACGCCTCCCACGGATTGATAAACCTTAGGTCATCCACTTGAGGGAAATTTGCTACTGTCCTACAAACCTTTGCACTTGGAGGCCCAACGACGTCTACAAGAAGAAGGTTGTGTAGTAGACATCACCAGGCGACAGGGATGACAGAGAGGTTCACCAACGAAATACCAGGGGTCAGAAGCAATTTCCACCCGAGGATCAACTACTCCCGGAGCGAAAATAGCAGTCTGGCTTCCGCCGCCCACCTCGTACACCTGCAAAATTTGTGCCGCGCATACATCACTACGCACTCAAAATACCATGGGCATTGGCGGAAGCACACTACGGACAAGCCTGCAAGCATCCCCGTAACATTTGTTATCCATTTTCTTTTTATTTCTTCCTTCACTATCTATTAGAAACAGGTGACGAACAGGACAAACATCTGAAATTGGCTCTATCGGAGTTCGGATCCGTACACTCACCTAAGGGGCTATCTCCGTCAAGGATTCCCCCCGCTGAGGACTGGCGGCGCAGACGTGCGACAGGAGGTCCAAAATAACTTTTTGTAGACCACACTCTCTATTTCGAGCCTGTACTATGCCTATTCCTCCGCCTCCGACCCCAAGCATGTCAAATAGCCGGGAGGATGGCTTTTATATATCATAAATAATAATTGGCATATCGCTCAGCTCCCAGTATTCGAATTAATCATCCATGTTGTTTCACCACTAAACACGGCTCCCATGTTTGTTCCACAGACATACCTTGGCATAACCTGCTAGGGGCTCGGTATGGGAATAAATGAGTTGCCAGCAAAAGCCCGAACAGCTCTACAGCGTACTTCGGCGTCGCAAGTTTGGCCTTATATGCATCAGCTCCGAATCATTGTCTTGGGTCAATAGTTGGGTTGCCCGGCTCCTGTGCTTGCTACCCTACGTTCCGCTCTATCGGCTAGGGTAGTAAAGGGAGAACTACTGCGATTGTGCTTCCGGTTCATCTGGTCAAGTACCTCAGTAGACAAAGCCGAAAACTGACTGTCATGATGCGGCGAGAGCTGGTCAACCACTTGGCGACTTCTTGGAATCTTTAGCGATTCTCCGTGTCACACGAAGGATCTTTTTCAGATCAAATATGTAAGGCACCATACGTCGCATACATACCAGGGGCTATGTCGTAGTCCCACCATAAAATTCCTATGGCTAAGTAAAAGTGTTAACGCCCTATAGTCCGATTGCCTGGTTCGCCGCATTATGACCTCCCTCATGGACCAAGATGTTGGATAAAGAGTGATTAAACGCTTTTCGGAACACCCCCATACTTCCTATGAGGGGGCTGAAGCCGACGACTGGAAAACTTTCAGATTATATTAAAACGGCCGCACAGGAGGAATTCAAGCTTTCGAGCAAAACATAAAAATAGATTAACTATAAAATTGTCTTTTACAATTCTCATACACCTCACTCGAACATTATGTCTTTCGAGCACTGACCCTCTATCAAGCGGGCGGCCTCAAGGACGTCTTCAAAATAATGCTCCGGTTCCGGACGGTCCTTGCCTTTGGGTGGACTCTTTGTCGCAACATCGATGGCCTTCATCTTCCCCCATAACGTCTTGACTCGGGCAAAAGCCATCTGTGCACCCTCAATGCACGTTGACCGCTTCACTGCGTCGATACGCGGCACCGCGTCAACAAGCCTCTACACCAAACCGAAATAGCTATTCGGAACAGGCTCGGTTGGCCACAACCGGATTATGACATCCTTCATGGCAGCGCCGGATATCCTATGAAGTTCGGCCCATTGGGACATCTGTTCATTGAGCAACAGAGGGCGCTTTGATGTGCCAAACTGCGATCAAAAAAGCTTCTCCGTTGCATACCCATCTCACGCTTGGTAATACTGCGCCGCATCGGAAGAACTCTTCGGCAAGTCCAAGAACTCATCCGGAGAACACCACACTTGGTTAAGCTGAGCATAGTTTGGGTCACCGAACTTAGTTTGCAGCAGAAAGGGCTTCCCAGCCGCAATCTCCCTAGCATGCCGAACCTCCTCACGGGCTGCTCTGGATTCCGATCGCGTTTCCTTTGCCTCTTGTAAGGCCTTGTCCAGTTCAGCCGTTAAGGCTTTATTCTCCTTCTCCAGAAATTCACAGCGGCCAGTGGCATTTTCAAGTTCGAGCGCCACCGTGGATATCTTCTCCTCGTCTTGGCGTCGTGCAGCTTGTTCGGCTTTTAGCTTAGCCGATGCCTTTTCAGCAGTAGCATTGCTATGCCGGGCCTGCTCCTTGGTCCGGGCCAGCTCCGCTCGAAGAACTTCAATGGCGGCAGCACCATCTGCAGCCACGCATATTCCAGCATACAGATTTTAGCATCATGCTTATACCACAAAAATGTATGGGGATTGCCCCGAATACATACCTTGCGACTCGTCAAGACGCATATTGATTAAGGCAAGATCATCCCCTGCCACATCAAGCTTCCGCTGCAGCTCGGAAATTTCCATAGTCCGGGAAGTGGCCAAGGGGGATGCAGCCTATGTTCAAGTTCATCAGGTTAGTCCTCAAAACGATCCTTTTCGATCCTCCGTTTGCTTCCTAGTGGAAGATAACCCGAGTCTCAGGGGCTACTACCTATACACAGGCGCATCTTTGCAAATGAAACATAGCTGAAACCATTATGTCACAAACCTCGAAGCCCTTTAGTAGGCTCATAAAGGCTTCATCTAATCCGCCCTTCACGGACAAAATCTTCTCAATCACTGTACCCATCAAGGTACGATGTTCCCCCGAGACAGATGCTTTCCGCAACATGTCCCGCAATATATCCGAAGTCTCCGGGTCTCCGGAAGCTGCTCTAGGAGCACTACCATCCTTTGAAGGGATTTGTTCGCCCGTCTCCAGAATCACTGTCGGCTGCGAACCAGACAGTCCGGGGCCTTTGTTATCATCAGCCCCAGAATCCCGGATGGCCAGAGATCCACCTCTGGGTACCGCCTCTTTTGTCCCCTGCGTAACTTGTTGATCAAGAGGGACCCTCCACGATGACACTTCAGAGTCATCTGCCTTATTGGGCGAGGAGGTTGGAGGACGCGTCTCGCTCTCCATCATCTCTGGGAGGAGACTCCCTGAAGAAGAGGATCGCCCAGAAAAACTCTGTGCCGACCTGTAAAAAATGCATGAATGCGTTATGTATATCTTCGGTAACAGCAACGGAGCGGGACGCTATCAAAATACTCCGGATTTACTTACAGTTTGGCCAAGGGCTTGTCCCCTTGTTGGAGCTGTTCAACGGCGTCGCTTTCCAAACCCAAGCCGCTCGACGGTGGCATCCTGCCCTTCTTGGAAGACCGCCCCTCCCAATATTCGGAGGCGGCCCTTTTCCTCCTGCTTGGAGAAGGGATACTGGGTCCTTTTCCGCCTCTATCTTCAGGCGAGGAAAGGTCGATTTCTCCGGACTCAGTGTCCGACTTACCTCCGGAACCAAGGTCATCTTGGGTCTTCTCACTCTCCTCTTTACCCTCCCTTACCGGCGCCTGGTATGGTGCCAAGGCCAGCATCCTTGTTAACACAGGAGTAGCTGAGTCTTCGGGAAGGGGAGCTGGACACCTAATCCATTCCACCTTCTTTATCCAACCCTGAAAAAGGATGATTCCGCCAGTATCTTGTCACTGGGAATCTGATTATGAGGTATTCAACAAACGGGTACTTACCAGGGTATCCGGATGGTTACAGTCTAGGCCGACATCTTCGGTGGTGTCCGGCCATTGCCTTCGTTTCCCGAAGAGTAATCTCCACATTCCTTCATGCGTAGTGCCGAGAAGTGTTGAAGAGTTCACGGCCCTTCTGGATTGAACTCCCAAAGGCGGAGAGGCCGTCGCTGGCACAGCAGGTTCCGACGAACTAGCATTACTTGAACGACATTGGCTATATTGATGTCCCTCTCAATGAGGCTTCGTATGCGACTTTGCAGAGTTCGCACCTCGTTCGTTGATCCCCAGTCCAACCCCTTATTAATCCACGATGCAAGCTGAATTGGGGGGCTGGATCGGAATGCAGGCTCAGCTGCCCACTTGGAGCCATGGGGCTCGGTAATATAGAACCACCCCTGCTGCCATAAATCAGAAGATTTGGCGAAGGATCCTTTCAGCCAAACAGCGCTAGCAAGCTTGCTCACTGTAGCACCGCCGCACTCAGCTTGCTCCCCCTCTATCACTTGCGGCTTCACATCAAAGGTCTTGAGCCACAAGCCGAAGTGCGGAGGAGTCCGGAGGAAGGCTTCGCACGTGACGATAAACGCCGAGATAAGAAGAATAGAGTCCGGGGCCAGATCGTGAAAATCTAGCCCGTAATAGAACATGAGCCCTCGGACGAAGGGGTTAAGTGCAAACCCTAAACGCGAAGGAAGTGGGACACGAACACGACCCTCTCGCCGGATCTGGGGGGTGGGAATAACCTGCCCCTCGGCAGGAAGCCTATAATGGATTTCCGCGGTCAAATACCTCGCCGCCCGAAGCTTTGCAATATCTCCCTCCATGACAGAAGAAGCTACCCACTGGCCTTGTTGGCTGGATCCGGACATGATTGGGTCTGTGGCAACTGAAACCCGGGTGTTGGAACTCGGGGGAGTAAGGGTTGAGGAAGAAGCAAGCATGAAAGAAAAAGACGGGTCTGTACCCTTATATAAAGGCTGCGAATATCAAACGCCTCCTCCTGGGCCTCAAAGCTTGCCTATTCCCAAGGAGTTGTACCCAAACGACGGTTGGGTTACCCACGTTCGGGTTGACAAGAATCCCTTAAAAAAGGGGAGACACGATCTCCGCTTGGATAAGACATGACAATAAAACCACGTCTTGAGACATGGGACGACGGGCCAGCTAACGGTTCGAAAATAATGGCCGAGCACGCGTGATGTCATATTACCAAAAAGTTGTCAGCGGATTGAACTCGTGAAGTATTATATCCTCTGCAGTTGTGTATACAAGTCCGGATACAATCATTACATCTGAAGACTATCTTGGAGTTTGGGAAGGGGAACCCGCCTTGCAATGCCGAAGACAATCTGTGCGCCGGACTCCTCGTCACTGAATCCAGGTTTAGGGGCTACTGAGGGAGTCCTGGACTAAGGGGTCCTCGGGCGTCCGGCCTGTTATCCATGGGCCGGACTGATGGGCTGTGAAGACGTGAAGGCTGAAGAATGTACCCGTGTCCGGATTGGACTCTCCTAGGCGTAGAAGGCAAGCTTGGCGACTAGCTATGAAGATTCCTTCTTATGTAACCGACTCTATGTAACCCTAGATCCCTCCGGTGTCTATATAAACCGGAGGGCGTAGTCCGGATAGGATATATTCATTACCATAGTCATACAGGCTAGGCTTCTAGGGTTTAGCCATTACGATCTCGTGGTAGATCAACTCTTGTAATATTCATATTCATCAAGATCAATCAAGCAGGAAGTAGGGTATTACCTCCATAGAGAGGGCCCGAACCTGGGTAAACATCGTGTCCCCCGTTTCCTGTTACCATCGATCCTAGACGCATAGTTCGAGACCCCCTACCCGAGATACGCCGGTTTTGACACCGACACCTACATATTCTACGAAGATCTTTATCGGTCAAACCGCATAACAACATACATTGTTCCCTTTGTCATCGGTATGTTACTTGCCCGAGATTTGATCGTCGGTATCTCAATACCTAGTTCAATCTCGTTACCGGCAAGTCTCTTTACTCGTTCCGTAATGCATCATCCCGCAACTAACTCATTAGTCACATTGCTTGCAAGGTTATAGTGATGTGCATTACCGAGAGGGCCCAGAGATACCTCTCCGACAATCGGAGTGACAAATCCTAATCTCGATCTATGCCAACTCAACAAGTACCATTGGAGACACCTGTAGAGCACCTTTATAATCACCCAGTTACATTGTGACGTTTGGTAGCACACAAAGTGTTCCTCCGGTACTCGGGAGTTGCATAATCTCATAGTCATAGGAACATGTATAAGTCATGAAGAAAGCATTAGCAACATACTAAACGATCAAGTGCTAAGCTAACAGAATGGGTCAAGTCAATCACATCATTCTCCTAATGATGTGATCCTGTTAATCAAATGACAACTCATGTCTATGGTTAGGAAACTTAACCATCTTTGATTAACGAGCTAGTCAAGTAGAGGCATACTAGTGACACTCTGTTTGTCTATGTATTCACACATGTATTATGTTTCCGGTTAATACAATTCTAGCATGAATAATAAACATTTGTCATGATATGAGGAAATAAATAATAACTTTATTATTGCCTGTAGGGCATATTTCCTTCAGTCTCCCACTTGCACTAGAGTCAATAATCTAGTTCACATCGCCATGTGATTTAACACCAATAGTTCACATCACCATGTGATTAACACCCATAGTTCACATCGTCATGTGACCAACACCCAAAGGGTTTACTAGAGTCAATAATCTAGTTCACATCGCTATGTGATTAACACCCAAAAGAGTACTAAGGTGTGATCATGTTTTGCTTGTGAGAGAAGTTTAGTCAACGGGTCTGCCACATTCAGATCCGTATGTATTTTGCAAATATCTATGTCAACAATGCTCTGCATGGAGCTACTCTAGCTAATTGCTCCCACTTTTAATATGTATCCAGATTGAGACTTAGAGTCATCTGGATCAGTGTCAAAACTTGCATCGACGTAACCCTTTACGACGAACCTTTTGTCACCTCCATAATCGAGAAACATATCCTTATTCTACTAAGGATAATTTTGACCGCTGTTTAGTGATCTACTCCTAGATCACTATTGTACTCCCTTGCCAAACTCAGTGTAGGGTATACAATAGATCTGGCACACAGCATGGCATACTTTATAGAACCTATGGCTGAGGCATAGGGAATGACTTTCATTCTCTTTCTATTTTCTGCCGTGGTCGGGCTTTGAGTCTTACTCAATTTCACACCTTGTAACACAGGCAAGAACTCTTTGTTTGACTGTTCCATTTTGAACTACTTCAAAATCTTGTCAAGGTATGTACTCATTGAAAAAACTTATCAAGCATCTTGATCTATCTCTATAGATCTTGATGCTCAATATGTAAGCAGCTTCACCGAGGTCTTTCTTTGAAAAACTCCTTTCAAATACTCCTTTATGCTTTCCAGAAAATTCTACATTATTTCTGATCAACAATATGTCATTCACATATATTTTTCAGAAATGTTGTAGTGCTCCCACTCACTTTCTTGTAAATACAGGCTTCACCGCAAGTCTGTATAAAACTATATGCTTTGATCAACTCATCAAAGCGTATATTCCAACTCCGAGATGCTTGCACCAGTCCGTAGATGGATCGCTGGAGCTTGCACATTTTGTTAGCACCTTTAGGATCGACAAAACCTTCTGGTTGCATCATATACAACTCTTCTTTAAAAAATCCATTAAGGAATGTAGTTTTGACATCCATTTGCCAGATTTCATAAAATTTGGCAATTTGCTAACATGATTCGGACAGACTTAAGCATCGCCACGAGTGAGAAAATCTCATCGTAGTCAACACCTTGAACTTTGTCAAAAACCTTTTTCCGACAAGTCTAGCTTTGTTGATAGTAACACTACTATCAGCGTCCGTCTTCCTCTTGAAGATCCATTTATTTTCTATGGCTTGCCGATCATCGGGCAAGTCAACCAAAGTCCACACTTTGTTCTCATACATGGATCCCATCTCAGATTTCATGGCCTCAAGCTATTTCGCGGAATCTGGGCTCATCATTGCTTCCTCATAGTTCGTAGGTTCGTCATGGTCAAGTAACATGACCTCCAGAACAGGATTACCGTACCACTCTGGTGCGAATCTCACTCCGGTTGACATATGAGTTTCGGTAGTAACTTGATCTAAAGTTACATGATCATCATCATTAGCTTCCTCACTAATTGGTGTAGGAGTCACAGGAACAGATTTCTGTGATGAACTACTTTCCAATAAGGGAGCAGGTACAGTTACCTCATCAAGCTCTACTTTCCTCCCACTCACTTCTTTCGAGAGAAACTCCTTCTCTAGAAAGGATCCATTTTTAGCAACGAATGTCTTGCCTTCGGATCTGTGATAGAAGGTGTACCCAACTGTCTCCTTTGGGTATCCTATGAAGACACATTTCTCCGATTTGGGTTTGAGCTTATCAGGATGAAACTTCTTCACATAAGCATCACAGTCCCAAATTTTAAGAAATGACAACTTGGGTTTCTTGCCAAACCACAGTTCATATGGTGTCATCTCAACGGATTTAGATGGTGCCCTATTAATTGCGAATGCAGCTATCTCTAATGCATAACCCCAAAACGATTGTGGTAAATCGGTAAGAGACATCATAGATTGCACTATATCCGATAAAGTACGGTTATGACGTTCGGACACACCGTTATGCTGTGGTGTTCCAGGTGGCACGAATTTGTGAAACTATTCCACATTGTTTTAATTGAAGACCAAACTCGTAACTCAAATATTCGTCTCCGCGATCAGATCGTAGAAACTTTATTTTCTTGTCACGATGATCTTCCACTTCACTCTGAAATTCTTTGAACTTTTCAAATGTTTCAGACTTATGTTTCATCAAGTAGATATACCCATGTCTGCTCAAATCATCTGTGAAGGTCAGAAAATAACGATACCCGCCGCGAGCCTCAACACTCATCGGATCGCATACATCAGTATGTATTATTTCCAATAAGTCAGTTGCTCGCTCCATTGTTCCGGAGAATGGAGTCTTAGTCATCTTGCCCATAAGGCATGGTTCGCAAGTATCAAGTGATTCATAATCAAGTGATTCCAAAATCCCATCAGCATGGAGTTTCTTCATGCGCTTTACACCAATATGACCTAAACCGCAGTGCCACAAATAAGTTGCACTATCATTATTAACTTTGCATTTTTTGGCTTCAATATTATGAATATGTGTATCACTACGATCGAGATCCAACATACTATTTTCATTGGGTGTATGACCATCGAAGGTTTTATTCATGTAAACAGAACAACAATTATTCTCTGACTTTAAATGAATAACCGTATTGCAATAAACATGATCAAATCATATTCATGCTCAATGCAAACGCCAAATAACATTTATTTAGGTTTAACACTAATCCCGAAAGTATAGGGAGTGTGCGATGATGATCATATCAATCTTGGAACCACTTCCAACACACATCATCACTTCACCCTCAACTAGTCTCTGTTTATTCTGTAACTCCTGTTTCGAGTTACTAATTTTTAGCAACCGAACAAGTATCAAATACCCAGGGGCTACTATAAACACTAGTAAGGTACACATCAATAACCTGTATATCAAATATACCCTTGTTCACTTTGCCATCCTTCTTATCCACCAAATATTCAGGGCATTTCCGCTTCCAGTGACCATTTCCTTTGCAGTAGAAGCACTCAGTTTCAGGCTCTAGTCTAGCTTTGCGCTTCTTCACGGAAGTGACAACTTGCTTGCCATTCTACATGAAGTTCCCTTTCTTTCCCTTTGCCCTTTTCTTGAAACTAGTGATCTTGTTAATCATCAACACTTGATTCTCTTTCTTGATTTCTACCTTCGTCGATTTCAGCATCACGAAGAGCTTGGGAATTACTTTCGTCATCCCTTGCATATTATAGTTCATCACGAAGTTCTACTAACTTGGTGATGGTGACTAGAGAATTCTGTCAATCACTATTTTATTTGGAAGATTAACTCCCACTTGATTCAAGCGATTGTACTACCCAGACAATCTGAGCACATGCTCACTGCTTGAGCTATTCTCCTCCATCTTTTAGCTATAGAACTTGTTGGAGACTTCATATCTCTCAACTCAGGTATTTGCTTGAAATATTAACTTCAACTCCTGGAACATCTCATATGGTCCATGACGTTCAAAACGTCTTTGAAGTCCCGATTCTAAGCCGTTAAGCATGGTGCACTAAACTATCAAGTAGTCATCATATTGAGCTAGCCAAACGTTCATAACGTCTGCATCTGCTCCTGCAATAGGTCTGTCACCTAGCGGTGCATCAAGGACATAATTCTTCTATGCAGCAATGAGGATAAACCTCATATCACGGACCCAGTCCGCATCATTGCTACTATCATCTTTCAACTTAGTTTTCTCTAGGAACATATATAAAACATAGGGAATCAACAACGCGAACTATTGATCTACAACATTATTTGCAAAATACTATCAGGACTAAGTTCATGATAAATTAAAGTTCAATTAATCATATTACTTAAGAACTCCCACTTAGATAGACATCCCTCTAATCGTCTAAGTGATCACGTGATCCATATCAACTAAACCATGTCTGATCATCACGTGAGGCGGAGTAGTTTTCAATGGTGAACATCACTATGTTGATCATATCTACAATATGATTCACGCTCGACCTTTCGGTCTCAGTGTTCCGAGGCCATATCTGCATATGCTAGGCTCGTCAAGTTTAACCCGAGTATTTCTGTGTGTGCAAAACTGGCTTGCACCCGTTGTATATGAACGTAGAGCTAATCACAGCCGATCATCACGTGGTGTCTCGGCACGACAAACTTTGGCAACGGTGCATACTCAGGGAGAACACTTGTACCTTGAAATTTAGTGAGAGATCATCTTATAATGCTATCGTCAATCAAAGCAGAATAAGATGCATAAAAGATAAACATCACATGCAATCAAAATATGTGACATGATATGGCCATGATCATCTTGCGCCTTTGATCTCCATCTCCAAAGTACCGTCATGATCTCTATCGTCACCGGCATGACACCATGATCTCCGTCATCTTGATATCTATCAACGTGTTGTTACATGGTCGTCTCGCCAACTATTGCTCTTGCAACTATTGCTATCGCATAGCAATAAAGTAAAGCAATTATTTAGCGCTTGCGTCTTATGCAATAAAGAGACAACCATAAGGCTTCTGCTAGTTGCCGATAACTTCAACAAAACATGATCATCTCATAACTTATATCTCATCACGTCTTGACCTTATCACATCACAACAAGCCTTGCAAAAACAAGTTAGACGTCCTCTACTTTGTTGTTGCAAGTTTTACGTGGCTGCTACGGGCTGAGCAAGGACCGTTCTTACCTACGCATCAAAACCACAACAATAGTTCATCAAGTTAGTGCTGTTTTAACCTTCTCAAGGACCGGGCGTAGACACACTCGGTTCAACTAAAGTTGGAGAAACTGACACCCGCCAGCCACCTATGTGCAAAGCACGTCGGTAGAACCAGTCTCGCGTAAGCGTACGCGTAATGTCGGTCCGGGCCGCTTCATCCAACAATACCGCCGAACCAAAGTATGACATGATGGTAAGCAGTATGACTTGTATCGCCCACAACTCACTTGTGTTCAACTTCTGCTAGTTTCCTACGCACATGCAAGATCATGGTGATGCATAGCAACGAGAGGGGAGAGTGTTGTCCACGTACCCTCGTAGACCGAAAGCGGAAGCGTTAGCACAACGCGTTTGATGTAGTCATACGTCTTCACGATCCGACCGATCCAAGTACCAAACGTACGGCACCTCCGAGTTCAGCACACGTTCAGCTCGATGACGTCCCGCGAACTCCGATCCAGCAGAACTTCACGGGAGAGTTCCGTCAGCACGACGGCGTGATGACGGTGATGATGTTGCTACCGACGCAGGGCTTCGCCTAAGCACCACTACGATATGACCGAGGTGGAATAATGGTGGAGGGGGGCACCGCACACGGCTGGGAGAGATCAACAGATCAACTTGTGTGTCTATGGGGTGCCCCCTGGCCACGTATATAAAGGATGGAGGGAGGAGGAGGCCGGCTCTCATAGGGCGCGCCCAAGTGTGGAGTCTTACTAGGACTCCCTAGTCCTAGTAGGATTCCACCTCCCACATGGAATAGGAAAAAGGGAAGGGAGAAGGAGAAAGAAGGAAGGGGCCCCCCCCCCTCCCTAGTCCAATTCGGACCAGTCCATGGGGAGGGGTGCGGCCACCCTTTGAGGCCTTTCTCTCCTTTCTCGTATGGCCCATTAAGGCCCAATACGAATTCCCATAACTCCCCGGTACTCCGAAAAATACCTGAATCACATGGAACCTTTCCGATGTCCGAATATAGTCGTCCAATATATCGATATTTACGTCTCGACCATTTCGAGACTCCTCGTCATGTCCCCGATCTCATCCGAGACTCCGAACTACCTTCGATACATCAAAACACATAAACTCATAATACAAATCGTCACCAAACGTTAAGCGTGCGGACCCTACGGGTTCGAGAACTATGTAGACATGACCGAGACACGTCTCCGGTCAATAACCAATAGCGGAACCTGGATGCTCATATTGGCTCCTACATATTCTACGAAGATCTTTATCGGTCAATCCGCATAACAACATACGTTGTTCCCTTTGTCATCGGTATGTTACTTGCCCGAGATTTGATCGTCGGTATCTCAATACCTAGTTCAACCTTGTTACCGGAAAGTCTCTTTACTCGTTCCGTAATGCATCATCCCGTAACTAACTCATCAGTCACATTGCTTACAAGGCTTATAGTGATGTGCATTACCGAGAGGGCCCAGAGATACCTCTCCGATAATCGGAGTGACAAATCCTAATCTCGATCTATGCCAACTCAACAAGTACCATTGGAGACACCTGTAGAGCACCTTTATAATCACTCAGTTACGTTGTGATGTTTGGTAGCACACAAAGTGTTCCTCCGGTATTAGGGAGTTGCATAATCTCATAGTCATAGGAACATGTATAAGTCATGAAGAAAGCATTAGCAACATACTAAACGATCAAGTGCTAAGCTAACGGAATGGGTCAAGTCAATCACATCATTCTCCTAATGATGTGATCCCGTTAATCAAATGACAACTCATGTCTATGGTTAGGAAACTTAACCATCTTTGATTAACGAGCTAGTCAAGTAGAGGCATACTAGTGACACTCTGTTTGTCTATGTATTCACACATGTATTATGTTTTCCGGTTAATACAATTCTAGCATGAATAATAAACATTTATCATGATATGAGGAAATAAATAATAACTTTATTATTGCCTCTAGGGCATATTTCTTTCAGCCTCCTCCTCCTCCCCTCTTTATATACGTGGGAGGGGGCACCCCAAAGACACACCAAGTCTTCTCTTAGCCGTGTGCGGTGCCCCCCTCCATAGTTACACACCTCAGTCATATCGTCATAGTGCTTAGGCGAAGCCCTATGCCGGTAACTTCATCATCACCGTCGCCACGCCATCGTGCTGATGGAACTCTCCCTCGTCCTCAACTAGATCAAGAGCTCGAGGGACGTCATCGAGCTGAACGTGTGCTGAACGCGGAGGTGCCGTACGTTCGGTGCTTGGATCGGTTAGATCGCGGAGACGTTCGACTACATCAACCGCGTTACTAAACGCTTCCGCTTTCGGTCTACGAGGGTACGTGGACACACTCTCCCCGCTCGTTGCTATGCATCTCCTAGATAGATCTTGCGTGACCGTAGGTAATTTTTTTGAAATACTGCGTTCCCCAACAGTGGCATCCGAGCAAGGTCTATGCGTAGATGTTATTTGCATGAGTAGAACACAATGAGTTGTGGGCGATAATAGTCATACTGCTTACCAGCAACGTCTTACTTTGATTCGGCGGTGTTGTTGGATGAAGCGGCTCGGACCGACATTACATGACCGCGTTCATGAGGCTGGTTCTACCGACGTGCTTCGCACACAGGTGGCTAGCGGGTGTATGTTTCTCCAACTTTAGTTGAATCGAGTTTGACTACGCCCGTTCCTTGTTGAAGGTTAAAACAGCACACTTGACGAAAAATCGTTGTGGTTTTGATGCGTAGGTAAGAACGGTTCTTGCTAGAAGCCCATAGCAGCCACGTAAAACTTGCAACAACAAAGTAGAGGCCGTCTAACTTGTTTTTTCAGGGCCTGTTGTGATGTGATATGGTCAAGACGTGATGAGATATAAATTGTTGTATGAGATGATCATGTTTTGTAGAAGTTATCGGCAACTAGCAGGAGACTTATGGTTGTCGCTTTATTGTATGAAATGCAATCGCCATGTAATTGCTTTACTTTATCACTAAGCGGTAGCGATAGTCGTAGAAGCAATAGTTGGCGAGACAACAATGATACTACGATGGAGATCAAGGTGTCAAGCAGTGACGATGGTGATCATGACGGTGCTTTGGAGATGGAGATCAAAGGCACAAGATATTGATGGCCATATCATATCACTTATTTTGATTGCATCTGATGTTTATCTTTTATGCATCTTATTTTGCTTAGTACGGCGGTAGCATTATAAGATGATCCCTCACTAAATTTCAAAGTATAAGTGTTCTCCCTGAGTATGCACCGTTGCTACAGTTCGTCGTGCCGAGACACCACGTGATGATCGGGTGTGATAAGCTCTACGTTCATATACAACGGGTGCAAGCCAGTTTTGCACACGCAGAATACTCGGGTTAAACTTGACGAGCCTAGCATATGCAGATATGGCCTCGGAACACTGAGACCGAAAGGTCGAACGTGAATCATATAGTAGATATGATCAACATACTGATGTTCACCATTGAAAACTACTCCATCTCACGTGATGATCGGACATGGTTTAGTTGATTTGGATCACCTGATCATTTAGATGACTGGAGGGATGTCTATCTAAGTGGGAGTTCTTAAGTAATATGATTAATTGAACTTTAATTTATCATGCGCTTAGTCCTTATAGTATTTGCATATCTATGTTGTAGATCAATAGCTTGCGATGTAGCTCCCCGTTTATTTTTTATATGTTCCTAGAGAAAAATAAGTTGAAAGATTATAGTAGCAATGATGCGGACTGGGTCCGTGATCTGAGGATTATCCTCATTGCTGCACAGAAGAATTATGTCCTTGATGCACCGCTAGGTGACGGACCTATTGCAAGAGGAGATGCAGACGTTATGAACGTTTGACAAAGCTTGGTATGATGACTACTTGATAGTTTAGTGCACCATGCTTTACGGCTTAGAACCGGGACTTCAAATATCTTTTGAACGCCACGAAGCATATAAGATGTTCCAAGAGCTGAAATTGGTATTTCAGACTCATGCCCGAGTCGAGAGGTATGAGACCTCTGACAAGTACTTTGCCTACAAGATGGAGGAGAATAGCTCAACCAGTGAGCATGTGCTCAAAATGTCTGAGTACTACAATTGCTTGAATCAAGTGGGAGTTAATATTCCAGATAAGATAGTGATTGACAGAGTTCTCTAGTCACTATCACCAAGTTACTGGAACTTGGTGATGAACTATAATATGCAAGGGGATGACGAAAACGATTCCCGAGCTCTTCGCGATGCTGAAATCGGTGAAGGTAGAAATCAAGAAAGAGCATCAAGTGTTGATGGTTGACAAGACCACTAGTTTCAAGTTAAAGGGCAAGGAAAAGGAAAGGGAACTTCAAGGAGAATGGCAAGCAAGTTGCCACTCCCGTGAAAAGCCCAAAGCTGGACCCAAGCCTGAAACTGAGTGCTTATACTGCAAAGGAAATGGTCACTGGAAGCGGAACTGCCCCAAATACTTGGCGGATTAAGAAGGATGGCAAAGTGAACAAAAGTATATATGATATACATGTTATTGATGTGTACTTTACTAGTGTTCATAGTAGCCCCTGGGTATTTGATACTGGTTCAATTGCTATGATTAGTAACTCAAAACAGGAGTTACAGAATAAACAAAGACTAGTTGAGGGCGAGGTGACGAGGTGTGTTGGAAATGATTCCAAGGTTGATAACATCACCATCGCATACTCCCTCTACCTTCGGGATTAGTATTGGAACTAAATAAATGTTATTTGGTGTTTGCGTTGAGTATAAATATGATTGGATCATGTTCACTGCGATACGGTTATTCATTTAAGTCAGAGAATAATTGTTGTTCTGTTTACATGAATAAAACCTTCTATGGTCTTACATCCAATGTAAATGGTTTACTGAATCTCGATCACAGTGATACACATAATATTGATGCCAAAAGATGCAAAGTTAATAATGATAGTGCAACTTATTTGTGGCACTGTCGTTTATGTCATATTGGTGTAAAGCGCATGAAGAAACTCCATGCTGATGGGCTTTTGGAATCACTTGATGCTTGCGAACCATGCCTCATGGGCAAGATGACTAAAACTCCGTTCTCCGAAATGATGGAGCGAGCCACTGACTTATTGGAAATAATACATACTGATGTATGCGGTCCGATGAGTGTTGAGGCTCACGGCAGGTCTCGTTATTTTCTGACCTTCACAGATGATTTAAGCAGATATGGGTATATCTACTTAATGAAACACAAGTCTGAAACATTTGAAAAGTTCAAAGAAATTTAGAGTGAAGTCAAGCATCATCGTAAGAAGAAAATAAAGTTTCTATGATCTGATCGCGGAGGCAAATATTTGAGTTATGGGTTTGGCCTTCATTTAAAAACAATGTGGAATAGTTTCACAACTCATGCCACCTGGAACACCACTGAGTAATGGTGTGTCCGAACTTCATAACCGTACTTTATTAGATATGGTGCGATCTATGATGTCTCTTACCGATTTACCCCTATCGTTTTGGGGTTATGCATTAGACACAACTGCATCCACGTTAAATAGGGCACCATATAAATCCGTTGAGACGACACCGTATGAACTGTGGTTTGGCAAGAAACCTAAGTTGTTGTTCTTAAAGTTTGGGGCTGCGATGCTTATGTGAAAAAGCTTCAACCTGATAAGCTCGAACGCAAATCGGAGAAATGCGTCTTCATAGGATACCCAAAGGAAAATGTTGGGTACACCTTCTATCATAGATCCTAAGGCAAGAAATTCATTGCTAAGAATGGATCCTTTCTAGAGAAGAAGTTTCTCTCGAAAGAAGTGAGTGGGAGGAAAGTAGAATTTGATGAGGTAGTTGTACCTTCTCCCGAATTGGAAAGTAGTTCATCACAGAAATCAGTTCCAGTGATTCCTACACCAATTAGTGAGGAATCTAATGATGATGATCATGAAACTTCAGATCAAGTTACTACTGAACCTGGTAGGTCAACCAGAGTACGGTCCGCACCAGAGTGGTACGGTGATCCTGTTCTGGAAGTCATGTTACAAGACCATGATGAACCTACGAACTATGAGGAAGTGATGCTGATCCCAGATTCCACGAAATGTCTTGAGGCCATGAAATCTGAGATGGGATCCATGTATGAGAACAAAGTATGGACTTTGATTGACTTGCCCGATGATCGGCGAGCCATTGAGAATAAATGGATCTTCAAGAGGAAGACGGACGCTGATAGTAGTGTTACTATCTACAAAGCTCGAATTGTCGCAAAAACTTTTTGACAAGTTCAAGGTGTTGACTGCGATAAGATTTTCTCACTTGTATCGATGCTTAAGTCTGTCCGAATCATGTTAGTAATTGCCACATTTTATGAAATCTGGAAAATGGATGTCAAAACTACATTCCTTAAATGGATTTCTTAAAGAAGAGTTGTATATGATGCAACAAGAAGGTTTTGACAATCCTAAAGGTGCTAACAAAGTGTGCAAGCTCCAGTGATCCATCTATGGACTGGTGCAAGCATCTCGGAGTTGGAATATAAGCTTTGATAAGGTGATCAAAGCATATGGTTTTATACATACCTGTAGTGAAGCCTGTATTTACAAGAAAGTGAGTGGGAACACTACAACCTTTCTGATAAGTATATGTGAATGACATATTGTTGATCAGAACTGATGTAGAATTTTCTGGAAAGCATAAAGGAGTATTTGAAAGGAGTTTTTCAAAGAAAGACCTCGGTGAAGCTGCTTACATATTGAGCATCAAGATCTATAAATATAGATCAAGACGCTTGATAAGCTTTTTCAATGAGTACATACCTTGACAAGTTTTTGAAGTAGTTCAAAATGGAACAGTCAAAGAAGGAGTTATTGCCTGTGTTGCAAGGTGTGAAGTTGAGTAAAGACTCAAAACCCGACCACGGCAGAAAATAGAAAGAGAATGAAAAGTCATCCCCTATGCCTCAGTCATAGGTTCTATAAAGTATGCTATTCTGTGTACCAGACCTATTGTGTACCTCACCATGAGTTTGGCAAGAGGGTACAATAGTGATCCAGGAGTGGATCACTGGACAGCGGTCAAAATTATCCTTAGTCGAATAAGGACATGTTTCTTGGTTATGGAGGTGACAAAAAGTTTGTCGTAAAGGGTTACGTCGATGCAAGCTTTGACACTGATCCGGATGACTCTAAGTCTCAATCTGGATACATATTGAAAGTGGGAGCAATTAGCTAGAGTAGCTCCGTGCAGAGCATTGTAGACGTAGAAAATTTGCGAAATACATACGGCTCTGAATGTGGCAGACCCGTTGACTAAACTTCTCTCACAAGAAAAACATGATCACACCTTAGTACTCTTTTGGTGTTAATCACATAGCGATGTGAACTAGATTATTGACTCTAGTGCAAGTGGGAGACTGAAGGAAATATGCCCTACGGGCAATAATAAAGTTGTTATTTATATTTCCTTATATCATGATAAATGTTTATTATTCATGCTAGAATTGTATTAACCGGAAACTTAGTACATGTGTGAATACATAGACAAAACAGAGTGTCCCTAGTATGCCTCTACTCGTTAATCAAAGATGGTTAAGTTTCCAGACCATAGACATGTTGGGGAACGTAGTAATTTCAAAAATTTCCTACGCACATGCAAGATCATGGTGATGCATAGCAACGAGAGGGGAGAGTATTGTCCACGTACCCTCGTAGACCGAAAGCGGAAGCGTTAGCACAACGCGGTTGATGTAGTCGTACGTCTTCACGATCTGACCGATCAAGTACCGAACGCACGGCACCTCCGAGTTCAGCACACGTTCAGCCCGATGACGTCCCTCGAACTCCGATCCAGCCGAGTGTTGAGGGAGAGTTTCGTTAGCACGACGGCGTGGTGACGATGATGATGTTCTACCGACGCAGGGCTTCGCCTAAGCACCGCTACAGTATTATCGAGGTGGACTATGGTGAAGGGGGGCACCGCACACGGCTAAAAGATCAAATCAATTGTTGTGTCTATGGGGTGCCCCCCTGCCCCCGTATATAAAGGAGTGGAGGAGGGGGGAGAGGGTCGGCCCCTATGGCGCGCCCTGGAGGAGTCCAACTCCCACCGAGAGTAGGATTCCCCCCTTCCAAGTAGTAGGAGTAGGAGTCAAGGAAAGGGAAGAGGGAAGAGAAGGAAGGAGGGGGCGGCGCCCCTCCCCCTAGTCCAATTCGGACTAGTCAATGGGGGGCGCGCGGCTTGCCTCTCCCTCTCCCCTAAATCCCAATAAGGCCCATATACTTCTTTCCCCGTATTCCCGTAACTCCCCGGTACTCTGAAAAATACCCGAACCACTCGGAACCTTTCTGATGTCCGAATATAGTCGTCCAATATATCGATATTTATGTCTCGGCCATTTCGAGACTCCTCGTCATGTCCCCGATCTCATCCGGGACTCCGAACTACCTTCGGTACATCAAATCACATAAACTCATAATACAATCGTCATCGAACTTTAAGCGTGCGGACCCTACGGGTTCGAGAACTATGTAGACATGACCGAGACACGTCTCCGGTCAATAACCAATAGCGGAACCTGGATGCTCATATTGGCTCCCACATATTCTACGAAGATCTTTATCGGTCAAACCGCATAACAACATACGTTTGTTCCCTTTGTCATCGGTATGTTACTTGCCCGAGATTCGATCGTCGGTATCTCAATACCTAGTTCAATCTCGTTACCGGCAAGTCTCTTTACTCGTTCCGTAATACATCATCCCGCAACTAACTCATTAGTTGCAATGCTTGCAAGGCTTAAGTGATGTGCATTACCGAGTGGGCCCAGAGATACCTCTCCGACAATCGGAGTGACAAATCCTAATATTGAAATACGCCAACCCAACAAGTACCTTCGGAGACACCTGTAGAGCACCTTTATAATCACCTAGTTATGTTGTGACGTTTGGTAGCACACAAAGTGTTCCTCCGGTAAACGGGAGTTGCATAATCTCATAGTCATAGGAACATGTATAAGTCATGAAGAAAGCAATAGCAACATACTAAACGATCGAGTGCTAAGTTAACGGATTGGATCAAGTCAATCACATCATTCTCCTAATGATGTGACCCCGTTTATCACATGACAACTCATGTCTATGGTTAGGAAACATAACCATCTTTGACAAACGAGCTAGTCAAGTAGAGGCATACTAATGACACTCTGTTTGTCTATGTATTCACACATGTATCATGTTTCCGGTTAATACAATTCTAGCATGAATAATAAACATTTATCATGATATAAGGAAATAAATAATAACTTTATTATTGCCTCTAGGGCATATTTCCTTCAGTCTCCCACTTGCGCTAGAGTCAATAATCTAGTTCACATCGCCATGTGATTTAACATCAATAGTTCACATCTTTATGTGGTTAACACCCACAGTTCACATCGACATGTGACCAACACACAAAGGGTTTACTAGAGTCAGTAATCTAGTTCACATCACTATGTGATTAACACCCAAAGAGTACTAAGGTGTGATCATGTTTTGCTTGTGAGATAATTTTAGTCAACGGGTCTGTCACATTCAGATCCGTAAGTATAAGTATTTTGCAAATTTCTATGTCTACAATGCTCTGCACGGAGCTACTCTAGCTAATAGCTCCCACTTTCAATATGTATCTAGATCGAGACTTAGAGTCATCCAGATCGATGGAAAAGCTTGCATCGACGTAACACTTTACGACGAACTCTTTATCACCTCCATAATCGAGAAATATATCCTTATTCCACTAAGGATAATTTTGACCGTTGTCCAGTGATCTACTCCTAGATCACTATTGTACTCCCTTGCAAAACTCAGTGTAGGGTATACAATAGATCTGGTACACAGCATGGCATACTTTATAGAACCTATGGCTGAGGCATAGGGAATGACTTTCATTCTCTTTCTACCTTCTTCCGTGGTCGGGCTTTGAGTCTTACTCAATTTCACACCTTGTAACACAGGCAAGAACTCTTTCTTTGACTGTTCCATTTTGAACTATTTCAAAATCTTGTCAAGGTATGTACTCATTGAAAAAACTTATCAAGCGTTTTGATCTATCTCTATAGATCTTGATGCTCAATATGTAAGCAGCTTCACCGAGGTCTTTCTTTGAAAAACTCTTATTCAAATATCCTTTTATGCTATCCAGAAATTCTATATCATTTCAATCAACAATATGTCATCCACATATAATATCAGAAATGCTACAGAGCTCCCACTCACTTTCTTGTAAATACAGGCTTCTCCAAAAGTCTGTATAAAACCATATGCTTTGATCACACTATCAAAATGTTTATTCCAACTCCGAGAGGCTTGCACCAGTCCATAAATGGATCGCTGGAGCTTGCACACTTTTGTTAGCTCCCTTTGGATCGACAAAACCTTCCGGTTGCATCATATACAAATCTTCTTCCAGAAATCCATTCAGGAATGCAGTTTTGACACCCATTTGCCAAATTTCATAATCATAAAATGCGGCAATTGCTAACATGATTCGGACAGACTTAAGCATTGCTACGGGTGAGATGGTCTCATCGTAGTCAATCCCTTGAACTTGTCGAAAACCTTTTGCAACAAGTCGAGCTTTATAGATAGTAACATTACCGTCAGCGTCAGTCTTCTTCTTGAAGATCCATTTATTCTCGATGGCTTGCCGATCATCGGGCAAGTCAACCAAAGTCCATACTTTGTTCTCATACATGGAACCCCTCTCAGATTTCATGGCCTCAAGCCATTTCGCGGAATTGGGGCTCATCATCGCTTCCTCATAGTTCGTGGGTTCGTCATGGTCTAGTGACGTGACTTCCAGAACAGGATTACCGTACCACTCAGGAGCGGAACATACTCTGGTTGACCTACGAGGTTCGATAGTAACTTGATCTGAAGTTTCATGATCATCATCATTAGCCTCCTCACTAATTGGTGTAGGCATCACTGGAACTGATTTCTGTGATGAACTACTTTCCAATTCGAGAGAAGGTACAACTACCTCATCTAGTTCTACTTTCCTCCCACTCACTTCTTTCGAGAGAAACTCCTTCTCTAGAAAGGATCCATTCTTAGCAACGAATTTGCCTTCGGATCTGTGATAGAAGATATACCCAATAGTCTCCTTTGGGTATCCTATGAAGACGCATTTCTCTGATTTGGGTTCAAGCTTATCATGTTGAAACTTTTTCACATAAGCATCGCAACCCCAAACTTTAAGAAACGACAACTTTGGTTTCTTGCCAAACCACAGTTCATAAGGTGTCATCTCAACGGATTTAGATGGTGCCCTTTTTAACGTGAATGCAGCTGTCTCTAATGCATAACCCCAAAACGATAGTGGTAGATTGGTAGGAAACATCATAGATCGCACCATATCTAATAAAGTACGGTTATGACGTCCGGACACACCATTACGCTATGGTGTTCCAGGTGGCGTGAGTTGCGAAACTATTCCGCATTGTTTCAAATAAAGACCAAACTCGTAACTCAAATATATATTCTCCTCCACAATCAGATCGTAGAAACTTTATTTTCTTGTTACGATGATTTTCCACTTCACTCTGAAATTATATGAACTTTTCAAATGTTTCAGACTTATGTTTCATCAAGTAGATATACCATATCTACTCAAATCATCTGTGAAGTTCAGAAAATAATGATACCCGCCGCGAGCCTCAACACTCATCTTATCGCATACATCAGTATGTATTATTTCCAATAAGTCAGTTGCTCGCTCCATTGTTCCGGAGAACGGAGTCTTAGTCATCTTGCCCATAAGGCATGGTTCGCAAGCATCAAGTGATTCCAAAATCCCATCAGCATGGAGTTTCTTCATGCGCTTTACTCCAATATGACTTAAACGGCAGTGCCACAAATAAGTTGCACTATCATTATTAACTTTGCATCTTTTGGCTTCAATATTATGAATATGTGTATCACTACGATCGAGATCCAACAAACCATTTTCATTGGGTGTATGACCATAGAAGGTTTTATTCATGTAAACAGAACAACAATTATTCTCTAACTTAAATGAATAACCGTGTTGCAATAAACATGATCAAATCATATTCATGCTCAACGCAAACACCAAATAACACTTATTTAGCTTCAACACTAATCTCGAAAGTACAGGGAGTGTGCGATGATGATCATATCAATCTTGGAACTACTTCCAACACACATCGTCACCTTGCCCTTAAATAGTTTCTATTCATTCTGCAATTCCCGTTTCGAGTTACTACACTTAGCAACTGAACCAGTATCAAATACAGAGGGGTTGCTACGAACACTAGTAAAATACACATCAATAATGTATATCAAATATAGCTTGTTCACTTTGCCATCCTTCTTATCCGCCGCATACTTGGGGTGGTTCCTCTTCTAGTGACCAGTCCCTTTGCAGTAGAAGCACTTAGTCTCAGGCTTAGGTCAAGACTTGGGCTTCTTCACTTGAGCAGCAACTTGCTTGCCGTTCTTCTTGAAGTTCCCCTTCTTCCCTTTGCCCTTTTCTTGAAACTAGTGGTCTTGTTAACCATCAACACTTGATGTTTTTCTTGATTTCTACCTTCGTCGATTTCAGCATCACGAAGAGCTTGGGAATTACTTTCGTCATCCCTTGCATATTATAGTTCATCACGAAGTTCTACTAACTTGGTGATGGTGACTAGAGAATTCTGTCAATCACTATTTTATTTGGAAGATTAACTCCCACTTGATTCAAGCGATTGTACTACCCAGACAATCTGAGCACATGCTCACTGCTTGAGCTATTCTCCTCCATCTTTTAGCTATAGAACTTGTTGGAGACTTCATATCTCTCAACTCAGGTATTTGCTTGAAATATTAACTTCAACTCCTGGAACATCTCATATGGTCCATGACGTTCAAAACGTCTTTGAAGTCCCGATTCTAAGCCGTTAAGCATGGTGCACTAAACTATCAAGTAGTCATCATATTGAGCTAGCCAAACGTTCATAACGTCTGCATCTGCTCCTGCAATAGGTCTGTCACCTAGCGGTGTATCAAGGACATAATTCTTCTGTGCAGCAATGAGGATAAACCTCAGATCACGGATCCAATCCGCATCATTGCTACTAACATCTTTCAACTTAGTTTTCTCTAGGAACATATATAAAACATAGGGAAGCAACAACTCGAGTATTGATCTACAACATAGATATGCTAATACTACCAAGACTAAGTTCATGATAAATTAAAGTTCAATTAATCATATTACTTAAGAACTCCCACTTAGATAGACATCCCTCTAATCCTCTAAGTGATCACGTGATCCAAATCAACTAAACCATGTCCGATCATCACGTGAGATGGAGTAGTTTCAATGGTGAACATCACTATGTTGATCATATCTACTATATGATTCACGCTCGACCTTTCGGTCTCAGTGTTCCGAGGCCATATCTATTATATGCTAGGCTCGTCAAGTTTAACCTGAGTATTCCGCGTGTGCAACTGTTTTGCACCCGTTGTATTTGAACGTAGAGCCTATCACACCCGATCATCACGTGGTGTCTCAGCACGAAGAACTTTCGCAACGGTGCATACTCAGGGAGAACACTTATACCTTGATAATTTAGTGAGAGATCATCTTATAATGCTACCGTCAATCAAAGCAACATAATATGCATAAAAGATAAACATCACATGCAATCAATATAAGTGATATGATATGGCCATCATCATCTTGTGCTTGTGATCTCCATCTTCGAAGCACCGTCATGATCACCACCGTCTCCGGCGCGACACCTTGATCTCAATTGTAGCATCGTTGTCGTCTCGCCAACTTATGCTTCTACGACTATCCCTACCGCTTAGTGATAAAGTAAAGCATTACAGAGCGTTTGCATTGCATACAATAAAGCGACAACCATATGGCTCCTGCTAGTTGCCGATAACTCGGTTACAAAACATGATCATCTCATACAATAAAATATAGCATCATGCCTTGACCATATCACATCACAACATGCCCTGCAAAAACAAGTTAGACGTCCTCTACTTTGTTGTTGCAAGTTTTACGTGGCTGCTACGGGCTGAGCAACAACCGTTCTTACCTACACATCAAAACTACAACGATAGTTTGTCAAGTTGGTGCTGTTTTAACCTTCGCAAGGACCGGGCGTAGCCACACTCGGTTCAACTAAAGTTGGAGAAACTGACACCCGCCAGCCACCTGTGTGCAAAGCACGTCGGTAGAACTAGTCTTGCGTAAGCGTACGCGTAATGTCGGTCCAGGCCGCTTCATCCAACCATACGCGTAATGCGATCCATTTATGGACTGGTGCAAGCCTCTCGGAGTTGGAATAAACGCTTTGATAGTATGATCAAAGCATTTGGTTTTATACAGACTTTTGGAGAAGCCTGTATTTACAAGAAAGTGAGTGGGAGCTCGATAGCATTTCTGATATTATACGTGGATGACATATTACTGATTGGAAATGATATAGAATTTCTGGATAGCATAAAGGGATACTTGAATAAGAGTTTTTCAATGAAAGACCTCGGTGAAGCTGCATATATATTAGGCATTAAGATCTATAGAGATAGATCAAGACGCTTAATTGTACTTTCACAAAGTACATACCTTGACAAAGTTTTGAAGAAGTTCAAAATGGATCAAGCAAAGAAAGGGTTCTTGCCTGTATTACAAGGTGTGAGATTGAGTAAGACTCAATGCCCGACCACTGCAGAAGATAGAGAGAAAATGAAAGATGTTCCCTATGCTTCATCCATAGGCTCTATCATGTATGCAATGCTATGTACCAGACCTGATGTGTCCCTTGATATAAGTTTAGCAGGGAGGTACCAAAGTAATCCAGGAGTGGATCACTGGACAGCGGTCAAGAACATCCTGAAATACCTGAAAAGGACTAAGGATATGTTTCTCGTTTATGGAGGTGACAAAGAGCTCATCGTAAGGGGTTACGTTGGTGCAAGCTTTGACACTGATCCGGACGATTCGAAATCGCAAACCGGATACGTATTTACATTGAACGGTGGAGCTGTCAGTTGGTGCAGTTCCAAGCAAAGTATCGTGGCGGGATCTACGTGTGAAGCAGAATACATAGCTGCTTCGGAAGCAGCGAATGAAGGAGTCTGGATGAAGGAGTTCATATCCGATCTAGGTGTCATACCTAGTACATCGGGACCAATGAAAATCTTTTGTGATAATACTGGTGCAATTGCCTTAGCAAAGGAATCCAGATTTCACAAGAGAACCAAGCACATCAGAAGACGCTTCAATTCCATCCGGGATTTAGTCCAGGTGGGAGACATAGAAATTTCCAAGATACATACGGATCTGAATGTAGCAGACCCGTTGACTAAGCCTCTTCCACGAGCAAAACATGATCAGCACCATGACTCCATGGGTGTAAGAATCATTACTATGTAATCTAGATTATTGACTCTAGTGCAAGTGGGAGACTGAAGAAAATATGCCCTAGAGGCAATAATAAAGTATTATATATTTCCTTATATGATGATAAATGTTTATTATTCATGCTAGAATTGTATTAACCGGAAACATAATACATGTGTGAATACATAAACAAACAGAGTGTCACTAGTATGCCTCTACTTGACTAGCTCGTTAATCAAAGATGGTTATGTTTCCTAGCCATAGACATGAGTTGTCATTTGATTAACGGGATCACCTCATTAGGAGAATGACGTGATTGACATGACCCATTACGTTAGCTTAGCACCCGATCGTTTAGTATGTTGCTATTGCTTTCTTCATGACTTATACATGTTCCTATGACTATGAGATTATGCAACTCCCATTTACCGGAGGAACACTTTGTGTGCTACCAAACGTCACAACGTAACTGGGTGATTATAAAGGTGCTCTACAGGTGTCTCCAAAGGTACTTGTTGGGTTGGCGTATTTCGAGATTAGGATTTGTCACTCCGATTGTCGGAGAGGTATCTCTGGGCCCACTCGGTAATGCACATCACTATAAGCCTTGCAAGCATTGTGACTAATGAGTTAGTTGCGGGATGATGTATTACGGAACGAGTAAAGAGACTTGCCGGTAACGAGATTGAACTAGGTATCGAGATACCGACGATCGAATCTCGGGCAAGTAACATACCGATGACGAAGGGAACAACGTATGTTGTTATGCGATCTGACCGATAAAGATCTTCATAGAATATGTGGGAGCCAATATGGGCATCCAGGTCCCGCTATTGGTTATTGACCAGAGAGGTGTCTCGGTCATGTCTACATAGTTCTCGAACCCAAAGGGTCCACACGCTTAAAGTTACGATGACAGTTATATTATGAGTTTATGTGACTTGATGTACCGAAGGTTGTTCGGAGTCCCGGATGTGATCACGGACATGACGAGGAGTCTTGAAATGGTCAAGACGTAAAGATTGATATATTGGACGACTATATTCGGACACCGGAAGTGTTCCGGAGAAGTTTCGGATTAAACCGGAGTGCCGGAGGGTTACCGGAACCCCCCGGGGAAGTATTGGGCCTTGGTGGGCCTTGAGGGGAGAGAGAGGGCAGCAGCCAGGAGGTGGACTAGGAGAGGGGGGCGCAGCCCCCTTTCCCTCTCCCTCTCCCTCTCTTTCCTTCCCGCTCTTCTTTCCTAGTAGGACTAGGAAAGGGGAGTCCTACTCCTACTAGGAGGAGGACTCCCCCTCTCTCCTTGGCGCGCCTAGGGCAGCCGGCCTCCCCCTTGCTCCTTTATATACGGGGGCAAGGGGGCACCTAAGGACACACTTTGATATACGATATTTTAGCCGTGTGCGGTGCCCCCCTCCACCAGATTACACCTCGATAATACCGTCGCAGAGCTTAGGCGAAGCCCTGCGTCGGTGGAACATCATCATCGTCACCACGCCGTCGTGCTGACGAAACTCTCCCTCAACACTCGGCTGGATCAGAGTTCGTGGGACGTCATCGAGCTGAACGTGTGTAGAACTTGGAGGTGCCGTACGTTCGGTACTTGATCGGTCGGATCGTGAAGACGTACGACTACATCAACCGCGTTGTGATAACGCTTCCGCTGTCGGTCTACGAGGGTACGTGGACAACACTCTCCCCTCTCGTTGCTATGCATCACCATGATCTTGCGTGTGCGTAGGAATTTTTTTGAAATTACTACGTTCCCCAACACGCACCGCGACCGCAGAGGTTGCCGGCGAGCAGCCGAGAACACGAGGCCGGAGTTGACGGCGAGGTGAACGGCGACGACGGAAGTGTGTGTGGCTCAACGACGGGGTTGGAGACGATGATGACGCGGACGCCGCTGGTGGCTGCGCGCGGAGGCGCAGTCGGCGGTGCCGAGGTCGGGGACGACGACGGGGCGGATGGCGCCGGAGGTCGTCCGTGGAGGAGCAGTCAGCTGTGCTGAGGTTGGAGACGACGACGACCGCGCGTGGAGGCGCAGTCGGCTGTGACAAGGTCGAAGGCGACAACGTGGCGGATGGCGCCGGTGGTCGTTCATGGAGGCGCAGTCGGTTTCTTGCTTTCGCGCCGATTCAAGTGATCAGCTCATGCGGATGGGAGGCCAGCCAACCTGAAGGCCGATAGTTCTCCTTGTACGTGCTTGGATGGATGTACGTTTTCCTTCTGCTTGCGATGCTTTGCTCGTTGTGCAGATGAACAGTATAGAAAATGTGTTAGAAGATGAAGATCAAACCAAATAGAGGGCACCAGCCGGAACCGATGTGCCGCTGGTGGTAGAAGAAATAACCATCTGCATCATGTCTCGATAGACGCCATGCCCCATGGTGGGCGCCAACTGTCGTGGGAACGATTCCGACAATAATAAGGTATAGGGTAACGGAGCATGATCTATCGAGATGTAAATGGGTGACACGGTGGTTTTAGCGAGTTCGGGCCTCTCACGATGGAGATAACAGCCCTACGTGTCGTGCTCCGGAGAGGCTTTGTTTATCTGAGTGTATATCCGGAGATTACATTGTGTATTTGAGAGAGAGAGAGAGAAAGAGGGAGAGGGGAGAACGGATCTCCATGCCTCAAGCTAAATGGTGAGAAAGAGGGAGAGGTGGAAGAAAAAAGCCCCCTAGTCTAGTGGTGGGGCGTGGCTTATATAGAGTGCGCCACCCCCACCTCATATGTTACAAAGTGGGGGCGTTAATGCCATAACTCAGCCTACTACTAAGATGATGCTTCGCGTGCCTTGTCGACTGCTGGTCTTCGCATATCCGAGTGAGATCAGGAGTTCCGAGTGGAATGAGTTGGTCGAGTGGCGTGCTATGCTCCGAGTGGTTGTTGTCTTTCGAGTGACTTGATGGTCATCCGAGTGGATAGTATGTATGTATGAAATTTATCTGGACCCACATGCTGTGTGGACCCCATGCTTTATGATATTTCGACCCTTCATGGGCCTACCTGTTATGTGTATCCCCAACACCGACGATCGAATCTCGGGCAAGTAACATACCGATGACAAAGGGAACAACGTATGTTGTTATGCGGTTTGACCGATAAAGATCTTCGTATAATATGTAGGAGCCAATATGAGCATCCAGGTTCCGCTATTGATTATTGACCGGAGATATGTCTCGGTCATGTCTACATAGTTCTTGAACCCGTAGGGTCCGCACGCTTAACATCCGATGACGATTTGTATTATGAGTTATGTGATTTGATGACCGAAGTTTGTTCGGAGTCCCAGATGAGATCACGGACATGACGAGGAGTCTCGAAATGGTCGAGAGGTAAAGATTCATATATTGGAAGGTTGCATTCGGACATCGGAATGGTTCCGAGTGATTCGGACATTTTTCCGGAGTACCGGGAGGTTACCGAAACCCCGCAGGAGAAGTATTGGGCCTATTGGGCCTTATTGGAGGAGAGGAGAGAGGCCATGTGAGAGGGGCGCACCCCCCCTTGCCCAAACCGAATTGGACTAGGGGAGGGGCCGGCCCCCCTCTTTCCTTCTCCTTCTCTCTCCTTTCCCCTTTTCCCTCTCCGATGGAAGGAAGGAGGGGGGGCCGAATCCTACTTGGACTAGGAGTCCAAGTAGGACTCCCCCCCTTGGTGTGCCCCCTCTAGGGCCGGCCTCCTCCTCCTCCCCTCTTTATATACGTGGGAGGGGGGCACCCCAAAGACACACCAAGTCTTCTCTTAGCCGTGTACGGTGCCCCCCTCCGCAGTTACACACCTCGGTCATATTGTCGTAGTGCTTATGCGAAGCCCTGCGCCGGTAACTTCATCATCACCGTCGCCACGCCACCGTGCTTACGGAACTCTCCCTCATCCTCAACTGGATCAAGAGCTCGAGGGACGTCATCGAGCTGAACGTGTGCTGAACGCGGAGGTGTCGTACGTTCGGTGCTTGGATCGGTTGGATCGCGAAGACGTTCGATTACATCGACCGCGTTACTAAACGCTTCCGCTTTCGGTCTACGAGGGTACGTGGACACACTCTCCCCGCTCGTTGCTATGCATCTCCTAGATAGATCTTGCGTGATCGTAGGTAAATTTTTTGAAATACTGCGTTCCCCAACAGTTTTGCACTTCTTGTGAACTTTTATAATGATCTGAGTCCTTTTTCGCAGAAAAAAATCCCCCCAGACAGATCTTTATGGAACTAAATTCGGCAGATCTCGGGTAGGGGTCCCGAACTAAGGGTCTTGACATGATGGTAACAGGGTCACTAGTTTTTACCCAGGCTCAGGCTCTCCCGAGAGATAGAACCCTACACCATGTTTGTGTTTTCTTGCTTTTGGGTGGAGTACAGAGTACAAATGATCTACCTCGAGATCAGTGTGTGTCGTCTACAAGCCCTATCCCTCAGTTTATATAGGTACCTAGGGGTCTAGAGATACATCCTAGTCGGGTACATACAAGGGGAACGTGTTGTAGGCGAGTCAGGATAGGGATACCCACGACGACGGATCTAGCACCAACAGAGGACAAAAAACACTCAGAGGACAAAAAACACTCAGGTTTTGCTAGGGGACTGAAACTCATAGAGTTGATGAGTTGATCTCGAAATAGGGCTAGGGGATTGAAACTCATAGAGTTGATGAGTTGATCTCGAAATAGGCTTTCATCCCGGTTTATAAATAAAGCAACCATCTATACAACCAACATCCAAATGGCATAGTTAGTACGACGGTTGGGCAACAACACAAACACGCCCAAAGAAAACATACAAGAAATAAGAAAAAAAACACAAAGTGGTGGCTGCCATGCCGCCCTACGATGAAAGCGACGCGCGGTAGCCAGAAGCGCATCCAATATGAGCCCAAGCCGGTAGCGGTCGCGCTGCCTAGAGAGCGGGTGCCAATGCTGCAGAGAAGCAAGGAATTTGAAGGAGTCAGAGACCTGCCCCGAAAAGACCCGCTCAATCGCCGCTTTATTACGTGTCGTCCATAATGTCCACGACATCGTCGCAAAGCTTGGCTAGAATAAGCAGCGATGCCTCCCGGGCTGGGTAGCTCTAGTCTGAAGAAACTCTGCAAAGTCCTGAGCCTCCCAGTCGGGCCCCAGTTCCTCACGGACGGAAGTCCAGAGGACCCGTGTTGCCATGCACGAGAATAGGATGTGGGTCCTTGTTTCTGGTACCACACAGAGGGGACAAATGCCATCACCTGGGCCGTGCCGCTTAAGCACCTCGGTCCCCGCGTGGGTGCGGTCTCGTAAGAGTCGCCACACAAAAATCTTAGGGCGCGTTTGGTTACCGGCATCGTATTTTTCCCTTTTGCATACTTGTCCCAGTTGGGCCTGGCTGAGCATATGTAGGCAAAAAAACCAACATCTGCATGTTGATTGGTTGCCTGCATGTCCTCTCCTCGCATCGTAATGATGCCTCTATGCACCGAGTTTGGTTTCTCGCATTGTATGTGGTCAGATGAGTGCATGTTGTTTGGTTGCTTGCACGGAATATGATTAAGATTTAATAGCTACCCATAACACACAGTGTTACACTAGAGTGCCTCTGCGACAACGGTAGGCGGTGGTTGCGGCGCCGCGTCCGACACGACGAGCATGGAGTCGCAGGCGAGTGACCTCATCGGCGACGCAGTGAACTATTTGCTAGCGCCATCGCCGCAAAGAAAGTCCGTGTGGAGTAATGAACAAAAGGGCGTTGAGGCAGAGGACGATGAAGAAAAAATGCATGCAATCAATTGATCCGAGCATTCCTAGAAAACCCCTTGCCTCTCCAATAGCCAACAACTTCTCTGTGTCCTGCGCATTTGGTTCTCTTAGATACTTCGGTCCAAACACCTCAACCACGACGCGAGCAAATTTGACAGTAGTCTTGAGGCACGTGCTCTCCCCCGTCCTGACCATCTCACCAACGGCGTTTGCAGCAGTACCAAGTGAAAGCATCCTCAGAGCAGCCGTGCACTTCTGCTTGGCGGAGAAAGAGAGTTGGCCGCAGCAACCCCTTCTCAGCTTGAAGTAGTCGTCGTGTGCCTCCACTCCCTCCACAATGCGCAAAAACAATGGTTTCCGCATGCGAAAACGGCGACGAAACCATGGATCATCCAGAAAAGTAGGTGTGGGAGCAAAGTAGTCATTGTGCAGTAGCTTTGCTCCGGACTCTCTGTCCCGGTTGATCACTCTTCTCTCTTTGATTGAGCTCTTGAAGTTGAGAACATGCTCCACTTGCCGGTCCATTTCCTCTTGCATGCCCATGAGCATGATCATGTCCACTTCTTTGTCCGAATCCGACGAATCGAAGAACTGATCTTGAATCATTTGGTCAAGCTCCTCTGGGCCATACTCCTCATCCGACGAAGCATCGGAATCCATCATGTACCTAACAAAATCACAATAATTCCGGTCGGTCAATGTGTCGAACACATCAAGCGCAAGGCGGAGCCGGAGAGTTGCCGGACGTACCACGATGGCGTCCGCGCCAGTGACAACGTCCCCCGCGGCGAGGACGGGAGCGCTCTTCCGAAGCTGGCGGCGGAGAGCCTGGGAACGGCTGCGGAGTGGGCGCGGCGGTGGAGCTGCGAGCCGGACGGCGCGAAGGAGGAAGAACAGAGGAGAGAGCAAATGGATCCGGCAGCTCGATGGGGGGAGGGATTTGGTGCAATTTGGGGCCGGGTAGGGTTGGCGGATCCGACGTGGCGGGCGTGCCCGGGCGTCCTTATATCCGCCTCATATTTGGGCTGGATATGAGAGGTGCCGGTCAGCCCGGGCGTTTGAGGGCTGTCTGAGAGGCCTGTCTGGGTCAAAAAGTCATGACCGGACAGTCTATCCGGGCGTTTGAAACGGGTTTGTCGGGTCTGGTTGTAGATTTCGAATTTCTTGCCGTGGCCAGTACTGAACTACTGATTCCAATCTGATTCGACTTCGAATTCCAATCTCCTTGTTACAATTTTCCCTCAAAAGAACGAAGGAAAAATTAGTACCTCTTTCGCCCGCAAAATCGCGTGAAGCGAGCGGACTGACGCGTCGCCCCCACAATGGGCGAAGCGGCGACCGAAGATGACCCCCCGTCGCCGAGATCGCTTGCGGAAGAGGGCGAACACAATGGAGGCGAGGGCAGCGAAGGCCACCTCGGCGACGTCCTTCTCCAAGTCCCCGCCGCTGGCGCTCCCGAAGACGGCGCAGTTCTTCCTCCGGCACCTCCCGCGTCACAGCCGTGGTGGCGCCAGCGTCGTCCCCCACGTGGAGTGGGTGAGGAAGACCGCTCTGAGGGACTCCATCCACGACGCCTACCTGCGCGCCCTCGCGCGGCTCCCTTTCAACGGCCCCCACGGCGTGCCGACGGCGCCGTCCCTCCTGCCCGCGCTCCTAGCCGGCGGCCACTGCTTCGGGCCTCTCTCCGACGGCGCATCCAACGTCATCGTCAACACGGTTTGGCTCTACGCCGCCTCTCCCCCTGCCCGCTTCGCCGCCGGCGACGCCGTTGTCGATGTCGTCGACATCGATGACATCAAGCAGAGATCCTTCCTCGGCCTCAATCGCGTGGTCCACGATGTCGATCGGAACTACGACTACTACTACGCTGCCGCTGCCGCCGCCAAGCACCCCAACTGCGAGGCCTTCGCTGCGTTCGCGCAGTCCGGAGTTGCCACAAGCCCCGCCGTCACAGAACTGCTCGCCGGTGGCAGCAGCGCCCATCTCTCCGCCGAGGATATCGAGCGACTGGCCGTCCTACTCGTTCGACCCTCGGCTCCTCCACTCGACTCTTGCCTGGTGCCAGAGCCCCAGTTCCCGGCGGAGAGGGAGGAGTACATGATAGCCGGGCAACGATGGAGACGAAAGTTAGCTAACATGGCGATTCAGCATTGGAACCGCACCATTGGGGTCAGTCTCTTTATCCAACAATCACGTCTTCATACGCCTATTTTATTTCGTGGCCATTGGTGCTAATCGTCATTGCTATGTATACCAAATTTCTTCCTCCCAAGGGGCCAGAGCTGCAGCTCCATGTTGTTTGTGACGCCAGTGCTGACAGTCATGGTTACCAACATATCAACTTCATGGCCTCTGCAAAAGATAATCCGGCGGCCATACAGCTCTTCTTTGCGGAACATGCAAGAAAAATGGGGGCGTGCTTTGCTGCCCTGTCCAAGACTCTGTCTCTCTAAACGGTGAGCACTTCCTCATCTTTTATCAATACTATGATAATTAATTTATGTAGTGAGCAAAATCTTAGCTTTCTTTGGTAGAGAACGAGTAATGCTGCTGCTGTACTGAATCAGCGTCAACTAATATGAATTGGTGGGGAGTACAATAATAGTATCTATAGTTAATCAGGAGTGTATGAGGATTAGCCAAACGATGAGTACAACTATACTCATTGGTGCTTTTGATGGTGATATTTAAGTTTGGATCTATTCTTGAAAATAGCAAAAACACATATTTAAGTTAGTATCTGATTGGCCTAATAAATATCTATTCCTTGACAAGACAATGATTTCTTTTTTCTCTTTAGTTGCTAGTCAGGGCTATATATGCTTCCGATATAACCACACTGGGTATGCCCCTCGCCCTTGAACTCGGTGAAATACTACATGGTTAAGTAGTTGGTTAATGCCCGTGTCCTAAGTTGGATAGTAACTGTTTGTGCGTAATACATCATGTTTATCAGTACTCCATGCGGGTTATGCATACTGATTATCTGAAACACTTTTTATGTTATGACACTAGTCTCAGATTGGACATGTTTATACTTTTATCAGGTCACTGCGATCTTTGTGAGAGTCTTCATTTAAGGCTTATCCACCCATCTTTTGGAGCATACAATTTCCGCAGTCCCCTTGATGCTACCTCGGGTATAATTGACTTTGATGTTGCAAATCTGCTGGACATCAAATATGCTCGGCACCTTTGGGGCTCGAGGCACATGGACCGTGCTTTTTACCCTTATGATGATTTTCATTCCAGCGCTGAATGGAAGTGGGATTTCATGGTAATTCGGTAGTTCAACTGCAATGAGAAGTTGCTTTTATGTACATGTAAGCACAAAAAGGCGAGTGCACGGAGACCTCAGAAGATTGTTGTATGTGTTGAGACCATCGTGGAATGCATGTGAAAAAGTAGGAGCGAAAAGTAGATAGAAGACACAAGATGTAGGATTGCAAGGGGTGTTGGAGTTGGAGTCTACCAACCCTGGTGGGTTTAGTTTAAGAAGGGAGAAAAATGTATTTGTACTATGCATGTTTTGTACAGATAGCCTCGTTAAAACATATCTGGAGAAACTTTGGAAAAACTCAAACAAGATAAAAAAGAGTATAATCCTATCTTTTGGCAGATGTGCTTTCTCCCCTTAATTCAACATTCCATTAAGTATTCTCATTCAAAATTTTGAAGCTTCGATTGTTAACTAGGAATGACTTCATTAGAGATCTACTAGATCATCACATGACTTAATATTTAATATCTGTATATCGTTCATGCATTTGCAATGCAAGATCATAGAAGAACTCGGGGTCGACATGCTTGATGCTTCATGAGTCAATTTCACATAGCCTATGCCGATATGTGCAACGTATTCTTGATTACATATTCCGAGATAATTGCTGGTGTTTGATGGACATCGAACACACATGATGCCCATATGTGGTACTTCATTCTCTTGAGCTAAACACATTAAGTGTTTAGGATAAAAGAACACACATTGTAACGATCAACTCAAAGACACAAAAATAGTACTATAAATTAGAACACAACGACTCTTTTCTTTGGCTATGCTCCCGTGGCTTGAGAGCTCGGTAGCATCAAATTATATGAATGTTTCTTGTAACATGTTTATGCCTTCTATATAAGAATATGACACTTTTTTATATGCTCTTGAAAAAAGAAGTGCGTGAGCGCTAAATATGTCATTCTAAAGTTGCTCGTCACAGAGGATCCTTTGGTCTTATTTGTAATTTTACTTCTTGGTTAGTGTTTCTTTGTGCAAAGTTAGCGTTCAGCTGTTTTGTTTTTTCAGTTTTGCCATTTCGATATATACGTGACTTGTAGTGTGATCCTTTCAATATAAATGAGACATATCTTACCATGTAAAAAAAAATGATGCCGGAAAACCCCCCTTGAAAATCACTTGTTCAGTTGTTCCACAAGTGTCATTTTGTCCGATCGAGACCACACCACATTTACAACGGTGCATCAAAATGCCAAAGCGCACACAATAGACCGAAGTACAAGGAACCAAAGTGGAAAGCCGATTCCCTGACAGACTAGTTTGCCTTCTTCGTGGTCGGTGGCGCCCCGCAGAAGGCCTCCCGGTTGGCGGCGGCGCCGCCGCGCACGACGTAGTGGCCGAGCGACGGTGTGCCGGTCCCCTCAATGCGGTTCTCGTCGCAGAGGAACTCCCTCGCGCACATGCTCTCCACCTCCCGCTCGTAGTCGTGCACCAGCACGTCCGTCACCGTCCCCTTGGTCCGCGCCATCACCGCCGCCGAGAAGATCGCCGCCATCCTCCCCGGTGAGGCCTCGGCGTACCCGTGCGGCCCGTCGACGAGGATGACGTCCCAGGCGACGTCGTAGAGCTGGTTGGGCAGGTCGCCGATGGCGAGGCGGCAGTCGGAGAAGAGCAGGTTCTGGACGGGGCGGCACTCGGCGCGCCGGGACGCGCGCGCGGCGTCGAGGAGGTCCGGGAGCTCGCGCACGGCGGTGGCGTAGGCGACGTCGTACGCCTCCAGCCCGCCGTGCGCGCCCTCCATGTGCGCCACGTAGAAGGGGTTCTCGTCCAGGAACACCGTCCGCCCGCCGTGGTTCAGCGCGCGCCACAGCGGCGTCTCCGCGCCGAGGCCGAACACCAGCAGGTTGCACGGCGCGCGCCGCCGCAGCACCGACGCGATCGCGCGCACGTCCTCCTCCGGCATGCTCACCGTCGAGTTCGCCCCCGCCGCCGCCGCGTACCGCACCAGCGCGTCGAACACGTACGCCGGCAGCGCCCCTCCGTCCGCCGACGCGCCGATGGCGCTGCCCGCGCCGGCGCCGGCCGCGAACGTGACCCGCGGCGACGCCGCCCCGGACGGCGCGCGCGCCGTGGAGAAGACCGTGAGCAGGGACGCGCAGGTGAACAGCGCGAGGAACGCGACGAGCCAGAAGCGGCGGCCGGAGACGGACGCGGCCGTCGCCGGCGACACCGCCCCGTTCCCGTACTTGCTCGACGGCTGGCGGACGAGGAGCAGCTTCGGCCCGGACATTGCCTTCATCTCTCCCTACCCCGGGTAACCAACCAAACCAATGAGCAGAGCAGACAGCTGGAGTGGCTGGTGCTCGAGTTCTTGTGCCCCTGTGTTTCCTACACCATTTTATGCGTGTGATCTTGTGCTCCGAGTGAAGAGCAGCGATGGTGTAAATACAAGGGGTGGTGCGGATGGAGAGAATGGTTCACCGTACCAGAATGACATCTCAGCCTTTCAGGGCGTGAGTTGGCCGGGGAACGCAGGTTGGGATGTGATGGCAGACAAGCCAAGCCAAGCTTAATTTAAGCAAAGTAGAATAAGACGAAGTTTATTTCTTTTGAGAAATAAATAAATAAGCGTTTGATCAGTAGTTGGCACGTTTGGCGAGAAAGCAATCTAGGTGAAAATTCACTTCGCTGCAGGTTTGCTTCGGAGTGGCTCAAATTCTGGTAGGTTTGGATGGGCACTCCTTTGATTTGGACGCTGGAACTTTCTCCTTCAGAATATGAACACTCATATCCCCACCATCCAAAACTTTCAGTGTGGAACACAGATTCAGCTGCGATGAACCCCGGGCAGGCTACCAAATTTCTTGGGCAATGTGAGGACCTTATGTTTCTTCTTTTTTCAGTATGGTATATGGAACACATCACGGCAATGTGCCATTAACTGATGATAGAGGATCATCAGTAATTACCTGAACAGCTACAGGAGATGGCTCCGGGTTTTGAAACTTTGAAGACAGGCAGCTTTCTGGCCATCAGACTCAGATATCAAACAAAAGAAGGTTGCAGATACAACTATCACATTTGGTGAGAAAATTGTTGAACAAGGCTGAACCTCCTTTGACAAGGGTGACAGAAAAGAAGACTGGCCACTTGGGATTCAAGCGACTCAGAGTCTCACAGATGTGGCATGCAGGAACTAACGTTTGTAGATGGGGGGTAGCTGTCGGTCTATATAGAGCTCCGTTGCCTTCGAGTGAAGCCTCGGCAAAAGCACCGGCATGAAACACACGCTGACATGTTCAAGTCCTAGACTGTTTCGTGGTAACCTGAGCTCATTCAAAATTTCAAACAAAGAACATGCAGATGTTTACTGCTAGCAACAATCTAACAGGCACATGCATTGGATAAAAAGAAACTGAAACAGAAACCGAAACAATGCTGAAAAGCACGGTAGCAGGTAGTGACAACAGAGTTCCATCTTCTTATAGATCTGCCCATGGATACCAACTCCCGGTGTCCGAATCAGCAGATCATAATTAAAAGGGACAGAACATCAGTTAACTAACTTTCCATAGAGTATACGCCGTCTAATGACGGACAGAAGATTTTCCTCACCAGACTATGAGGATTTTGACAACCTCGAGCAAATAACAGAGGATCATATCAGGATTTTACCATACCACCAGCAAAAAGGTGCCATAAGAACACAGCAAGGCACAATGAAGCGTCGATTCCAGTTCATAATGCTCTAGGTTGGCTATGTATTTGCTTCTGTGAACAGGAGATGTATCTCTGGCATCCCTGCAGTAGAGAAGCGGTATCCGGAAAAGAGAGCAGGTTCTACGAAATATCATGCGCATCATGATCACCGTCTGGGGTGAGCACCCATATACAGTAGCAAGGATTTATCACCAGGATCATGCGGCCCCGCACCAGTAGGCCAAGTGCTCATCTTTGCGTGACGTGCTGAAGAGCCCACCACATTTCAAGCAAATGAAGCTGCTGCCATCGTTGAAGGCGTCCAGGATAATCTGCTTCCTTCCACACTCAGCAAGTATGCAGGCCTCGTCAGAGTTTAACACCGTGACAGGGTCAGAACCAGGTGCTAGTGGATTAGGGTTTGATGACTGAGCCTCTGCTATAGCACACTGTGCGAGCAAAGAAGCGAGCTCATCAATGTTTGGAGCAGGCTGCGATCTCTGCCTGTAGAGGTCACGTGCACGGTTCAGAGTCTGGATGAGAGCCTGTTCACCACCTTGAGATCTTATGGCCAAGAGTACCTGCATAATATTCCAGAGTTCAGTTCCTTAGCAGAACTAGGAAAGGTGAAATTTATGTAAAGTAAGTAGCAAAGGGATCATCAGAGTAATCGCAACCAAGTATAGTTGCTTGGGAAATCTGGAATACAAGAAATGGTCAACATCTTCAAGGGCATCAGGCCCATCTCTACAGATGCAGGAAAAAAATTCGAAGAGGAATTGCAGTGGCTTCTTCATCAAGCTAAGACGAAGAAATATAGCTCCCTGGCGCTGGGTTGAGCCTTTCGCTAACTCAGTTGCTTGTTGTAACCTTAGCTTTCCTTTTCTGGATTTTTATTTTGTTTTTATCTTTGTACAGCAAAATATAATCCAAAAATATACATAAACAAATTAGGAAGACCCTACTATTTTAGTAAAAAATAATCGCCGCCAAGAAACGTTGCCAATTTGGAAGCTTCCTATATTTGCACCCCCCACAAGCTTTTCTTTTACCAGGCACACAATATTATTTTCATTGACGTATACAAGTTAAGAAGCAGATTGCAAACCTCATCAAATTTCACTTATTAGTGCTGCACTTAAGTTACGGGAAAATTGATCTTATACCACTAAGCAAATTGTCCTTTTCCAAAATACCACTCATTCATGTATCCTTGACAAAACAACACTAGTTCCGTCCTCCACTAGCCCTTACAGCACTATACCCCCCCCCCCCCCCACACACACAGCCTTCTTAACCTTCTTCTCGTTCACTGGTCTTTATCCGTTCCTATTTCTGCTGTTTCTTACCTCCCCCAGGGTTGCTTCTCCTTCCCACCATTGCTACAAACATATCGTGTTTGACTAGGGAACAGGAACTGGGCATCGACCAGTTGGCTAGCGGCGTGGAGCCGGCTGCGCAGCCTAGCCCGCCGACCGCGCTCGAGCCTTGGCTCCGCTGGGTATGTGCCAACATTTCTTCTTAACAAAAGACCAGAGAGTCTAGTCCCTATTGGTACTTTTTTTACTAGGGAATGACTTTGGACAGAGGAATGAAAGAAATAACGCAATAGGAAAGCAGCTGTTGATGCCAATGAGTATTGGTGGTCAGTATCAATTTGCACAAGTTGAATTCCAGTCACGTATAAGAGTAACAGAAAATTATAGCGAAGGATCGCAGCATTGCTGCGAATGCCATTGTGCAGGATTCACAGCACTCAAGTCCTGACGAAGACAGCACATTCCTCATTTGGATCATCCTAGGAAAGGTCTATTCTATACATCAGACAGGAAATCATATATGTCCAATGCAAACATGGCTTGAATATCCTAATGCTACACAGAATACTAGCGTATTTAGTAAGGTTGGGCTAGTACTATCCTGTTCTAAATTAGCACAATTGACTGAGCGGTTTCACCAAGGTATCAAATCCTAACTTGTTAACTTCCCATTCGTGTCTTTTGTATTCATATTTTTTGGCTTCACTATAAATGGTTAAAAACGGCCTTTCATGGCTACCAAATGTATATATGAGCCATGACATAAACTTGCTTCAGAAGAACCGCATCCTGCAGAAGGATAAGATTAAAGCTACTCTTGCCTTTAGCGCATCTCCATATGATAACCATTGCAATCTACCTTTGCCAGTGTGACCTCACAACGGCTCAATAGTTTAAACAACACAGATTCACACCTTCTTTTGAAAGGTCGGGTAGGGGGGGTAGCCCACTTGAACTGTTTTTCCATCAAGACATTGAGCCCAAAAATAACAGCCAGATAGAGTAATAGATTACAGTCATGGAAGAGGTGACCGAGCATACAACCCAAACAAAAGAAAAACTAGCAGATACAAACCTCACCAACTAATAAGGCCTCCTTTGGTTTGGAGGAATCGCATAGGAATTCTAGAGGATAGGATTCTTATAGGATTTTTTCCTTTAGAGCCCTTTGGTTCATAGGAATGGATTCCTATTCCTACATAGGATTGGTTCCTATCCTCCACATTTCATAGGAAAATAAAAATGAGCCTAGACTCAATGGAAAAATTCCTTTGGTGTCAACCAAATGACATCTCGTTTCCTATTCCTACTCATAGGATTTGAGATACATGTCATCTCTAAAGGGTAAAGGATGAGGGAAATAATCCCTGTTCATAAGTTCAAGCATGCTTGGCTGAAGTTGTACACCAAACTTTGGTGGAGCATTGGTGTTCATTCTCAGAAAATATGAATTCATGGAACCCTTGTTAAGAAACAAACTTTACATAAATATTAAATGGCAGGTCTCCTAACATCCACATTTCTGAACTCAATCAAAGAAGATAATTATTTGGGGTTCCCCATTATTACAAGAAAATGAAGGAAAAGAAGGTAAGGAACTAGCAAACCAACAAAGGGGGAACAGAAAGAGCAGACACAGGACTGTGCAGGCACAAACAGATAATCAGAAAAACACACTGTATGAAATTGAAACTAAGTCTAACAATTACCCTAAGAAAATTACTAAATCTAGCTACCCAACTGCGTGGCAAACTCAAACACTTAGAAAATAATTAATTACTCCTTCCGATCCATATTAAGTGTCGCTGATTTAGTACAACAATCAATACTCCCTCCGATCCATATTGCGACGATTAATATGGATCGGAGGGAGCAGTAAAACTAGCTGCGCAGTTGGAAACTCAAAACTCTTTTAAGATTTGTTAATCAGAAACTATTGTAACTGCGTGGGCCATGAGGAATACACTCGAATCTACATTGTGGCATGCCAATTACAATCGGAAATGAAGTCTTGACAAGGATTGCCAAAACAGATTTCTAAGGCTACAATGCATCTGTCCTACTTCCCCACTTTGCAAGCTCAATCCTCATACGTTTGTAAACACCATCCCTAGAGCTTACTCAGTGTGCTAATGGAAATCCATTAGTAAATAGCAAGTTGAAATACTGATAGGTGTGAGATCTGTCTGAGCCTACGAGCACTCAACATAGTGAAAGCATTTCCCTGAGCATCACTTTATAATCTTCCTCCCTTTGACCTCTAAAGGAGAACCATAGGACAACCATTGCTAGCCTAAGGGGAATATAGCCGAAAAGAACAGGTGCGCAGGTAGGGAGGCACCACCCAAACACCTAAACATCTTCTGGCACGAATCATACCTAACAAACCCTAAACCTCAAAGCCTAGAACCCTAGGACCTAGAACGAATCATACCACCTAACCCCTGTTTTGTCGCTCCCCGCGAAACCCCAAGGCGGATTACGCCACGGAGCAGACGATCCAAAGCGAAACTGAAATCAGAGGAAACCCGCCGCGTCCGTTCTAATCGCGTGATCAAGCCTCTGGCGGGCGTGCACCTCGCGGATTTCCCGTTCCGACACGCACGGCGAGGGTCGCGATACGCGACGAAGCGCAGGAAATGGAGGCGGAGGGGAAGAGGGGATGTGAGGGCAGAGAGAGTGAGGCGAGGTTCTCACCGCCTGCAGCGCGAGGGACGGCTGGCCCTCCTGGAGCAGCCCGCGGGCGCGGGACAGCATGCTCCACCCATCTCCGGCCGCCGCTGCCTGCGGCGGCGGCGGAGGCTGCTGGGGCTGGGGCTGGAGCGGATGCTCCGCGGGCTCCATCTCGACGTCGGACGGGTCCATCGGCGGCGCCTCCCGATCGACTGCGTGCTCTCGTATGTGCTCCGCCGCCGCGAGGTGCACGGCGCCGCGGGGTGGTGCCTGGTAACTGCGGGCGACGGCTGCTCTGCGGCTGCGGTGCCACGCCTCCAGATGCTTCCAGGTGGTGCGTGCCTCCTCGGGCAGTCGGGGGCGGCCTGGTATTCGGTTTCTAAAAGAATAGACGCACGAGAAGGAAATCCTTCGAAATTTTACGAGTTGGTCCCCAATTTTCCCCTGTATTTATTTAGCTGTTTTACCCCTTTATTTTGGGGAGATCCTTTTAAAAGATCCGCCGCCTCGCGAGCCACTGAATTTTATATAAGACGACCGTCAAATTTAGCTGCCAGCTTTGTAACATGGATGATGTTGCGCTTGGACATTTGCAATTGTAACACAGTTCATATTGCAGAACTTTTGCAACAACGGTATCATTATAGATTTTTTTTTCTCAACAGAGATCTCGTTGTAGATTTTCTTTTTCCAACAAAGCTAATGTTGCAGTTTTTTTGTCTTCATCTTTACATAGGCGTTATGTAAGAGAGTTTTGCAACATCAACGATGTAGCAACAAGGAGGATGTTGCAAGAAAAAAATCACCATCGGTTATTCGCCGCGATCTCCTATCAGATGAGGGAGTAGTGACGCCGCCCGTCCCCGACATGGCACCGCCGCCGCGCGAGCGCCGCAGCTCCGCCAGGTCGCCTCGCCTCCTCTCCAGCGCGGTGGGCCCACTATGTGCGGTCGACGGGCGTGGTGGAAGCAGATGGCAAAGGCCATCGTACTCCACCCCGGCTGCAACCTCGCTACCATCCTCCTCTCCGGCGACGCGCATCTCTCGTTCGGTGTTGCGGGGATGAGGACGTTACCGCCTCGCCTTCGTCCTCCAGGGTCTTCAACAGACCAGTTATTGCGGTGATAAAATTGCAATAATGGGCTAGTTGCAAAACTAGTGGTGGTGGCCCATGAAGCACGTGACGTGCAGGGAAGGTGGCAGACACGGGAGCTACGATCCGTCGGGTGATTGCAAGCGCTTTCCTTATTTTGCCAGACAGAGTGCTACCTCTAGGTTTATTAGTCTCCGTCGTATTTTGGGTCAAAGTTTGACCACATATTTGACTAGAAAAATGTTAAAATTATATTGTTGGATTCGTATTTGAATGTAGTTTTCAAGGATATTATTTTTGTTACATACAACATATATTTTATTAGTTAAAATAATGGTCAAAATATGTCTCGAAATAGATTTAAAATGAATTAAATTGAATTTCCAGAAAACCTCTGGAGAGGCCACGACGGTGGCGTATTTCCAGAATATGTTTTCACTTGAAAATGATTCGGGTGTCGGGCGAGAGGCTGCCGGGTGGGGTCGGGCTGCAGGTTTGTAAGAGGGAGAGAGGGAGAAGCAGAGAGGCAACGACTTATTGATGGTCGCTCGCCGACGAGGAGGCTGAGCGGTGAGACGACGAAGATGGACCAAGCGCTCGACGGCGAGCACGCCCGTACTCGCAGCCCATTGAATGGTGGTCGGACGGTGTCGGCCGCATCCTCTTCGGCGGTGCTGACGTATAAATGTATTGCCTAGTCTTTTTCATCAAATTGGTCTTTTGGTTGCATTGGCTACAACATACACTTGTACATGGTATTAGAGGCAAGAGGTCTTGAGTTCAAGACCAGGTTGGCGCAATGAAATTGCAGCACATTTTTGATCTTTAGGCATGAGGAAGCCACACGCGAGGGGGAGTGTTGACATATAAATGTATTGTCTAGTCTCTTGCATCAGATCGGTCTTTTGGTTGCATTGGCTAGAGCATGCACTTCTACGGGCGGTGGTGGCCCTTGGTGGTCTTTGGAGTCGCCCGTCCAAGCATGAATTCGGAGCTTGGAGGAGGGCATCGACACCAGGAGAGAAAGGGGAGCTCAAGGGTATCCTTGGCTCGTCCGGAAGTGCACCAGAGCAAGCTGGCCATGGCGGAGGCCGAGTGGTGGAGCTCATGTCAGAGAGGAGGAAGGAGGCTTCTCTTGCTGGGTTGAGTGGCTCTGGGGTCGATTGAGTGAGGGAGAAGATGATTGGTGAGGAGAGGCAGGCTCGAGAGGGGCTTAAATATTCAGGGGAAGATGCCCGAGGTCGTGAGCCACCATGGAGGTCCTGCGAGGCTGGGCATGCGTGTGTGCACGGAGGGATTGGGTGGTGGCGAGAAGGGAAGGGTGGTCGGCACCAGGGACGCGCGGGAGCGGACGAGGAGAGCGATCCCAAGGGGAAACGACGTGCAGAGCGCGGCCAACAGCATGCCAGCCGGTCACCACAGTGCATGTCACTCCAGGGGCATGCAGGCTTGTCAAAAGATGTCTGGCATGAAGACCCTACCTACTGGAGCTCCACTATGGTCCTGTATCGGCCAAAGTAGCTTTGTGTTGATTAGTAGCATCATCAACAGTTTCTGGTCAGAAACTTGGACTAGATGATGTGGTCAAATGGATAATTGAATGGTCTGGAAAGGTTGTCACAGAGTCATGAGGTAGGAAGTAATATGGGCTGGAGAAATTTGAGATAATTAGGACAAGTTTTGGAGGTAGTTGCTTCACAACTCACAAACTATGCCAGAAACTAGGTTTTGAAGTTGCACTCACATGGAGTATTGGGTTGAGCTGAAATTTGGTGTAGGATGATGATTTAGGCATAGTGAGGCCCTGGTACAATTTCATGTCAATTTGGAAATACCTAGATGGTACTTCCTTCACGGAGGTCCTCTCAGGACAGAATCTTGAGAGAATTATTGCGAAATATGGCTAGATGAATTGATCTCAAAATTTGTGGATGGAAGTCATATAGTGGGTTCATGATCTTGAAAAATTAAACAATTATGAAGCAATATAAAATATAGTTGCTTCACAAACTGAAAATGTGACCAGAAGCAAGAATTGGATGGTGTGCTCACCATGAACATGGAAGCTTGAATATTTTTACATGTCCAAGGTCTAGATGAGTTAAGGTATTTATAAGAATTTATTGAGAATTTTTGAAAAGACAGAAATATAGGCCGCCTTACAAACTAGGGCAAACAGGGTTATTCCTTTAATAGGAAAATGAATATTTCCAAGAAATAAAGATTGGGGTTGGGCTAGTATGGAAATGACATGGTCTTGGGAAAGATTTGAGAGTGATAAAGCAGTTGGAGAAGAAAGAGGGATGGTCTTCTCAGGTTTCAAGTCGACAGAGCCAATTCAAAAGATAATCCAAAAAAAAAGGGTCAAAAATTGGGGTGTCACATCTCCTCTACTTGCTCCTTGTCCACGACCCGCTTCTCCTCCTCCTCCCCTGAGAGTCGTACCAAGTCCGCCCGCAGGGGAAGCGACATGGCAACGGGAAGGGAAGTGGAGGATGTGGGTGGTGGTGAGAAAAATGAAGGTTATGGACATGATGTGTATGGCAACGGGAGGGGAAGTGGAGTATTCAAACAATGCGACAATGATTTTATAGGCGTGGGCAGCGAAGAAACATGGCATGAATGATCGTGGGCACTTGAGATGCGGCGACCGCCACTAATCGGCATACTTCGGTGACATGAGTGTTTAGCCGTATGCGCCATCGACAGAGGAGTGTCATACAGACGACATGCGCCATTGCCAGAGGAGTGCTATACACACGGCACATGATGCTATGGATCTAACCATTCATGGCTAGGAGCAAGTGTGACACGGCCGCAGTATCAAGAGTAGTCTGCTAAAAAAAATTGGTAACACGGCTGCAGGATCAAGAGACGTCTGCTAATTGCGAATCAACATATGGTTGGATGGTTAGAAGGATAGTGATATCCCCAGCCCACCAAAGTTAAGTCCCGGTGCTCGCATTATTCTTGAATTTATTTTAGGATTTCCGGCGATGCGCTTTCAGTGGGAGGAGACGTTCCCGTCGACGACGAGGCACCTACGGTGACTTCGTAAATCTCAACATGATATGCTGGCTCGGTCTCTCGGAGGTGCTCATAGGGATAGGGTATGTGTGTGTGCATTCATAGGTGTGAATGTATGCACGTATATGAGCGCTTGCGTCCGTACTGATGTTAAAAAAAAGAGTCGTCTGCTAATTTTTTTTGGTAAAATCCGCCGAAACGGGTAGCCTTAGAGCATCTCCACTCCCCTCCTAGGCCCCAAGGCCCTTTTTTATCACCAGCGTGAAAAAAGGCCCAGTCACACCTCCAGAAGCCCATTTTTCGCCGGTTAGGGACGAATTTGGCACCGGCGGACCAAGGCCGAACCCGGCGCGCTGGGGCGTGGCGCGAAATCTTTGTGGACCCGTCGAGTCAGCGACTAGGTGCGTTCGTCGTCCTCATCGCCTCGTTTTCTCGCGGGGAATCAATGCGAAGGCCGCCGCCGGTCAGCCTTCCATTGATTCCTCACGGGCAACACAGTGAAGGCGCGCCGACGCGCCCCGCGCCCTCCTGCCACGTGTACACACGGCTGCCGCCCGCTCGCCGCTCACCCGCCGCTATAAAAGCCGTCCCTCCCTCGCCGGTGGCCGCACACACAGCCCCTCTCCCCCTCTCGCCCTCTCGCCGCCGACGCCCCTCTCCCCTCTCCCCCAGCGCCTCCTCTGACGACCATGGCCGAGCGCTACCTCGGTGACGGAGCGGCGGCCAATGGCTTCGGCCGCCGTCACCTGCACGAGGTGGAAGCCCGCCTCCTCAACGAGGCGAACTACCCGGCGCCGCCGGATATGCGGGTGCCGGGCTCGTGGAAGCTCAGCGTCGGCGGAGTCAATGGTGGGGCGTCCCCGGGCGCACGCTCGAAGCCGTCCTTGAGCACATCAAGGGCTGCAACTCGCCACGGTTGGAGTACTCGGCGCCCTCCTCCTTCTCTCGCCGCCGCGGCAGCTCCTGGACACCGAGGCGAATGGAGACGGCGTCCTCCTCCTCGCCGGGCTCCTGTTCCTCCGGGTCACCGGCGCTCCTCCCAGTCAAGCCGGAGCCACGGGAGACGCCGCTCGGGCGGCGCACCCACGGCGGCGCCCTCGTCATCAACGAGGACGGTGTCCCTTCTCCTCGTCGGGCTCCCGTTCCTCCGGGTCGCCGGCGCTCCTCCCAGTCAAGCCGGAGCCACAGGAAACGCCGCTCGGGCGGCGCACCCGCGGCGGCGCCCTCGTCATCAACGAGGACGGCGTCCCTTCTCCTCCCGCCTCATCAAGCCGAAGACCGAGCCGGCGCTCCTTCCCGTGAAGAAGGAGCACGAGGCCATGGCCGCCGACTAGGAGACCGACCTCAAATGGGTGCGGGATGACTACGTCCGGCAGGAGATGGAGCGCCAGCACCGCGCCCTCAAGGAGATCGCCGCCCGACGCCTTGGCCGCGAGGAGAGTGGCGTTGTCATCCTCGACGACAGCGACGAGGAGGCGCCCGGGCCGTCCAACCCCGTCCGCCACGGCGACCCAGAACAGGGGTGCAGTAAGGACGGCGACGACGACGAGAATACAATATCTGGATCAAGAAACCGTGCTTTGCAAAGTGCATCAAACGTACAATAGAACTACAGAAGCCCATCAATCTAGGCGAGGCAGTGGTCTAAGAGCATCTCCAACAGCCACGCAACGCGCCGCGCGCAAAAAAGGCATTTGCCGCGCGCCGTTCGCCTGGTTTGGCACGGCCGGCAACGCTGGCTCCAGCAGACGCGTCAAAATTAAGCGCGCGCGCGTAGCTCCAGCGGCCGTGCTAAAATGCAGCGCGCACTAAACAGTGCGTACATTTTTTTAATAAAATTCATAGATGGTGAAAGTGCTAGTTATCGACTAGAGGGGGGGTGAATAGGCGATTTTTATGAAAGTCTTCAAAACATGAGAGTTTCGAAGACAAACACCAGAAATGAACCTATTGATATGCAGCGGAACGTAAACTACACTAGGCAAGCCATTGTCAAGTATTCAATAAAGTGAAAGTACGAAGACTAATAGCAGCTAGGTAGTAAAGATCAGGACGGAAGATAGTATGAAGTCAATCAACGATGGAAGTCACACAGTGAAGTCAAACAGGTAATGCAAGCACGCAATGACTTCATGAAGACAGACTGTAAGTAAAGAGAGGGATAGGATAGAACCAGTCACTTGGTAAAGACAAAGGATTTGTTGGACCAGTTCCAGTTGCTGTGACAACTGTACATCTGGTTAGGGAGGCTGAGATTCAACTCAGAAGACCGCGTCTTCACCTTATTCCCCTTGAGCTAAGGACACCCAGTCCTCGCCCAATCACTCTCGTAAGTCTTCAAGGTAGACTTCCAAACCTTCACAAACTTCGTTCACCGGCGATCCACAATGACTCTTGGATGCTCAGAACGCGACGCCTAACCGACTGGAGGATTCACAGTCCTCAAGTGTAACAAGTCTTTAGGTCACGCGGACAGAAAGACTTCAGTGATGCCTAACACTCTTTGGCTCTGGGTGTTTGGGCTTTGTCCTCGCAAGGATTTCTCTCTCTCAAAGCTTCGGAGGTGGGTTGCTCTCAAACGACAAAAGCCGTGCACTAACCCTGAGCAGCCACCAATTTATGGTGTAGGGGTGGGCTATTTACAACCACTAGGCAACCCGACCTGATTTGTTCGAAATGACCCTGGGTCACTAAGGAACTGACACGTGTTCCAACGGTCAGATTTCAAACACACGCGGCAGCTTGACTTGGGCTACAAGTAAAGCTGACTCATCCAGCTCTGGATAAGATTTCTCTCATTGTCTTCACTTGAAGACATAGGATTTGGTTGAGCATCACTTTAGTCACTCTGACTTTGTTCACTGGGACCCCACTTAAGAGTACGGTGGTTCCTACGACTCAACAAAGAAGAAAAGGAAACAACGAAACAACTAAGTCTTCACACTCCATAGTCTTCACGCAATGCCTTCTCTTGTCATAGTCTTCAATGTGAATATCTTCACATACCACCATTGTCTTCAATGTCTTCATACATTTTTAGGGGTCATCTCCGGTAGGTAAACCGAATCAATGAGGGACTACTACCTGTGTTATCCTGCAATTCTCACAAACACATTAGTCCCTCAACCAGGTTTGTCGTCAATACTCCAAAACCAACTAGGGGTGGCACTAGATGCACTTACAATCTCCCCCTTTTTGGTGATTGATGACAAACTGGTTGAAGTTTTCAACGGGGATAAAAGTATGTGAAATTGTAAAGGATAAATGTATTGTCTTCATAAGTAGCAAAAGGCTCCCCCTGAAGATGTGCATATAAGTACTTTGCTTTTGGAATGCAAATGCACATGGCATGCTGTACTTGTGGAGATCCTCTTCAACTTATGAAGACAATTCATCATGCATGATTTGATATAACAAAGATAATGACATGCATAATGAAAAATGGACGTCTGCAATATGACTTCGTGCGGGATTTATCATCGCACATGCGGAATTTATCACCGCATCACAGAATAGCAAACAAGTAGCAGACGACTATCAAGTTTAAGTGTTACAACTCAAAGAACCAAATGTATCAAAAGCGAGAGTTGTAAACACTAGGCAAAATATAAAGCAACCGACCATGTGGACCCGCTTGAAGACTATCAACTCATATGCTTCTCCCCCTTTTGTCAGTAAGGACTAAAAAGGTTTGAAGACATAGAGCCTCTACTCGTTCCCAGAAGGAGTAGGAGAAGCTGCAGGGTCGGCGTCGGGGTTTGGCGGTGCAGAAGAACTTGGAGCAGTGTCGATACGCGCTGAAGTTGGAGGTGGTGAAGTAGCATCATCTTGATCATCTATCACTCTGGCATTCCTTGGGGGAGTGGTGTCAAAATTGAGGGTGCATTCGAAGTGCAGGAAAAATTATAGGAATCAGGTCCTACAGGATTTTATGCACTTGGTGCGTTCGGGTTGAAGGAAAGCTCTACAGCAAAATGGAGGAAAGGTTTTGATTCCTGCAGTTCCGTACAGATTTCACGGGAAAAAGAAAATCCACTCCAAGCTCTTGTTTTCGCGTGGAAGCTCGAGGCAAGGTGTTAGCTCGCCGAATAAAAAAATCATTGCATGGAGCCAGCTCGGTAGAAGAACCTATCACGGGCAATAAAATATTCATAGCATACTACTTTACACATCGGCTTGTTTCCACTGTTTTCTGATCCTATGTTTTGCACTTATGCCTCATCCCCGATCCTACACTTTTTCCTGTTGCTTTGTTTTAGAAACCTGCAGTCCGAACGGGCCCTGAATCTTTCAGTGAAGCCATCGTCTTGAAGATCTGCTTCAGCACTCAGCAATGTCAAACTCTTCCATGACCTCCGACAGGTTTCATGTGTAACAAAGGCATTCTTGGTGGCAAGATTGTGAATGCGATTGACGTCCACCAAGAGGCTTTGCATCTGCCGCTTCAGCCAGTAGTGATGCTTATCCTGTTTCTGATGCAGGGCAACTAGAATTTCTCGGTCATTAAGAACACGAGATCGCTTCCGAGGCCTTTGAGCAATAGTGCTTTCAGTGGCTTCAGTTTGAGCACGGTGAGGTAAGCGTGTGTTGCCAGCCAAAGGATAAACACGAGTGACTGCCTGGACTCCTTCAATGGGTTGCGTGAAGCTTTGGTGATCAGCATTGTGAAGACAAACAGGCTCCTTGGCAGGCTCTGGGTATATGGCTTCAACTGACATATCAACCTCTGGCAGAAAGATCAGATGGTTGCGAGCAAAGGGCTGATAGTTGACAGCTGAATGTAGCTTGATGAGACGCATGACCCATGGAGCGTAAAACTTCAGTCCAAAGAGATCAGAGCCTGATGCAGCCAACTGCCTGATAAAAAAGTCTTGAGCATTGAAGCTGATGTCATTGAAGATATAAAAGACCAAAGTCTTCATTGCTCCTTCAAGTTTCGCTGCTGAAGAATGTCCTTTGACAGGCCATAGAGTTCGCCTGATAATATGATAAATGGTGCGGGGCAGATACTCAAGGTCTTCGACAAAGAACTCCTTTGGGTAATCAGCGTCATGGGGCAGAGGCTTCATCATGCTCAGCATTTGGCTCATGTTGGGCTCTGGCTTCTGAAAAATGCTCTCCAATGCATTGCGGTGATTCTGACAACCAGGTTCATATAGTTCAGATGGAGTGGGCAGGCCAGTTAGCTCAATGATATCAAGAGCTTTGGCTTCATGATGGACATTGCCTGTCATCCACTCAAGGACCCAAGTCTTCAGATCCCTGTTGTAGCCGCGAATGTGGAGGGTGGCATAGAATTGCAGCAGAAGCTCTTCATTCCAATGCTCCTTATCAGTCACAAAGTTTAGCTAGCCAGCATCACGGAAGCAGTCAAGGGCTTCTTCAAGGCATGGCAATCCAGCAATGGCTTCGCAGTCAAGACGCATATGAGGGAAGATGCGCCCTTGATCATAAAGAACACATGAATAATAACTGCGCTGCTGATAGCTCCAGAACCGATGTGATGAAATCCTTGGCTTGGAATAGGGGTTCTTGGCGCTGTCAAAGAAAGTGTTGTGCGCAATGAAGCCATTTGCATTGAAGGACCCTGGTGAAGTGGCAGTACCTGGAAACCTGGGCAGTCTTGGCTTAGGCTTCTGGACCTGAGGCCTGTGCTCGACATGATAGTCAAATTGCGGACCATCAGCAGGCGGAGGCACCAGAATAGGCCATCGAACCATGAGAGGCTAACCACAGTCAAATGCCAGTGCAACAGTATGAGGCCTTGGAGGGGGCACGTTTGCATCAACATTTTCATTGACATGAGGTTCAAGCTGCACAATAGCTTCAGGTGGGATAAGTGCTTCAGGTGCAGCATTGGCTTCAGGTGCAATCACTTCAGGCACCACATTAGCTTCAGGCGCCACATTAGCGTCAGCCATGACAACATCATTGGCTTCAGGGTTGGTGTTGGTGGTCGCCTCAATGTTGTTAACCTCCACTTGAGTAGCTGGAGGGTCAGACACGTTCTCCTCGAGAACAACTTGGTTGGTTGGGGGTGTAGCAACACGTTCTTCTTCTTCTCTTGGTTCTTCTTGGTCATCGGCTGATGCAGCCGGAATATCTTCAGCCGCTTTGGCTTCAGACTCAGGATTGTTCACAGTTGGAGAGGCTTCAAGAAAAACTTGGCGTGAAAAAGATTGGCGCTCTTCTCCTTCTGGAACACTTGACAGAGAGACCTGTGGCCTTGGTCCTTTGCGAAGCCTGCGGAACGCTCGCGACGCTTGTGGAGATGGAGTTGGTTGGGCCACAAAGTCTTCATCTTCAATCACCGGAGTGGTGACTTGAGTTGGGGGAGTAACTGGTGTTTCTGCTTGACGGGGGGAGTCTTGTGGGTGATCAGCCCATGAGTCATCCTGAGCAATTGGCGTCAATGGACGACCAATGCTGATGAGTTCGCTGTTCGTAAGAACAGGCGATGATACCACATTGTGCTCGATCTGAGGAAGGACTTCATCATCTTCAACATTGTCAGGATGACCAATGTCTTCAGCTGCGGTGGGATCAACAGCTGGAATGTCTTCAGCTTCAGGAGCCTCTGTGGAAGCAGGCTCATGAACTATCATTTGACGTTCTTGTTGTGCAGATTCAGGACGAGCAACAGAAATCGGCTCGACTACAAGGGGCTCTGTGGGAGCAGCCCGATCTCTCTTCTTGGTCTTGCGCTTCTTGGTGGGTGGAGCATCATCAGTGGTGTTCTTGGTCTTGCGCTTTCTAGCTTTGGCTTCAGCTGCCCTTGTCTTCTGAAGCTCTGAAGCCACTGTGGGGACCTTAGGCTTCACGCCTATCATACTGGCTGGGAAGACAATGCGAGGTTCTTCCCGCCTGGTTGGTTCAGCTTGGTCCACAGATGACTTCTTCTTCTTGGCAGCCATCTTGGGGTCGATGCCAGGACGCCCAAGTGCCTTGCGCTTCTCAGCTTCATTGTAAGCTTGAATACACTTAGCAGCGAGAATCTTCATGCGCTCACGAGAACCTTTGGCTTCTTCACGTTTCTTGTGAAACGCTTCCTTGAGCTCATGCAGCATGACCTTGAAGTTCTGGACGTCTGTTATGCTGAGCTTGGCCATGTGCTTATTGAACTGAGCCTTTTCATAATCGATCTTATGCTTCAGCTCAACAATTTTCTGAGCAAGAGCCAGCTCAGGAGCAATGGCTCCATGGAAGGAGACACTTAGGCCAATGGGAAGTTGCAGATCGTCAAAGCTGAGATTGGGGGTGTCAAACCACTCATCAATGAAGTTGTTCAATACTTCCACATCAAAGAGAGGCAAATCATTAAAGATTTTTGCCTCTTGCTTGCTCTTTATCAGCTGCTCAAGAGCGTCATCAGCAAGATCGTCGTCACTTGACAGATCAATGGCGTCATTCTCATTCCTCAGAACAGCAGCAGGGGTCAGAGCTGGACCAGTGGAGTGCATAGGCTTCTTTTTCTTCTTCTCAGACTTGGAGATGCGTGAGTGATCTTCAGACTGCACACTTGGTGCAGGAGGAGCAGTGGCCAGAGGCTTCACTCGCGAAGCTTTTGGTGCAGGGGAAGGCTTCGAAGCCTTGGGTTTCTTCAGCTTCTTTGGCTTCGGCGGTGCAGGCGCTTCGTCAAAATCAGCGTCATCTGCAGGTTCATCCACGACTGTCCCTTGAACCATAATATGAGTGATGAGACCTTCTAGGTTGTAGAAGGGCCCAACAAGATTGGGTTCTGCTTCGCGTGTGCCATCAGCACGAGGAGCAGAGGGACCGGGGTTGAAGTCTAATCCCCGCGACTTCTTGTTTTCTTTGGCCGAGTTCTTGGCAAACTGGAAGTTGCGCTTGAACAGATTGTCGTCACGACACCATAGCAATGAAGATGGGTCGGCATCTGCAGGCTGTGGTCCACGGACCATGCAAGGGTAGAAGCCTTGTTCAATGGCTTTAGCTCTGGACCTGGGTGGAAGATTTTTGTACAAGATGTCTCCCCATGGTCACTTGATGGCATTCTTCTCAGCATATTCCTGGGTCACGAACCTGTACTTGTACCATTGTTCTGCCCAATATCTTCGAATCCATTGGATTCGGGTTTTTCGCTGATTGTAGTCCTCCTATGGATCTGTTTTGTACAGCTCATAGAGGTCAGGAGGCAAATCTCTTGATGTGTTCCCACGGTGCTGTCTGCCACCCTTCCTTGCAGATTTCTCTGTTGCCATGAGGTTCAGACTGAAAGGCTTCAACACTGTCAAAGGCTTCCGTTTGCTGGTCAGACAGGAACTGGCTTCGGGAGAGTTGATGTGATGCTGTAAGAATTCTGCAAATGAATGCAGACTATGAGAACCAAGGGATTCTCCCACGGACATGTACCTGTGACAGCATTAGAGATGCGAGGGAAGGGGAAGAGGTCATATGCATTCTCAGAAGATTTTGAAGATAAATCAGTTTAGAAGACATTGACCTCATAGCGTGAAGACATTCACTTATAAGTTGAGAGTTGGTTCCAGATTTGTACGAATCCAAGAATAAGTACAAGTGAGGAATCTAACTACGTATGAAGCATAAGGGAATATACTAGGCATCATATGAGATGCAGATAGGATAGATCCAAATTTGTGGAGGCAGAAACCACTTTTGGTAAAAAGGATGAACCTATAGGATCAAAAAGACGGTAAAAAGAGGGTTTTAATTTACCACACGATGAACTGCTAGACGGAGTAGAAGATGAGGCCGAGAAGTTCGATCTTCCGCGCCCTAACTTGGCGACGAAGGACACCTACGGCGACGGCGGAGAAGACGTTGTCCGCGGTCGGCGTGAAGACAGCGTCGGAGAGGTCGCGGTAGCTAAGCGCTTCGTCGCCGGCGTCATCGAGAGCTAGCGGTGGCGCTAGGGTTTATCGAGGTGGAGAGGTGGAAGAAGGATTTTGACCGTGATTGGATGTGTATTTATAGGGAAAGGGATGGCACAACGCAATTACGTAGGTGCCCCTGGCGGTTCACATCTGAGGGACACGTGGCGAACATGCAACACATTGAGAGTTGTCCCACGCCCGCCTGGACTGTCGGGTGCTCGTTCCGGCTTCTCCGGGTTTCAGGCAATAAGAATTGAACATTTAAAACAGAGTTAATGTTTGTCTCTGTATCTTCTGCTGACAAGGACGCAGAGAAGACATTCGACAGTTTCAACAGAATGCATATGATTTGGATAGATAGAGTTTGAGGTAGAAAGCATAGAGAGGTTAGGGTTCGATCACATTCACTTAGTTCAAAAGATTCAAACGAGAAGACATAGCTATAAGTGAATGCTGTAGAGGACAGAACACTAATATATGTATATATCAGAATGCAACCAAATCAACATAGTGAAGATAATCATGAAGACATGTTGAAATTGAAGACAAACCAAATGCGAAGACATAGCAAATGTAACGCCATGAGAAAACACTTCAAACAGAAGAATTTGGTGGTGGCGTTACCCACCGTATAGGAAGTATTAGACCCAGACACGGCGCACAATTATCGTGGCGCTCCGAAGTCAAATTCCGCGTTAATGTATTCACACTTAGAATGTAAGTCTTCATTGATTGAAGATATACTTTACTTCGTGTGTTGCACATCTAAGTCATCAACATGCATAAGTGTTAGGATGTGTGCCTGATCATAGGACATTTGAGGATTCCAAGATATTTAGCTCACACTGCAACTTGCAAAACCTTTTCTCATCCAAGGGCTTTGTGAAGATATCTGCCAGTTGCTCTTCAGTGTTGACGTGTATGATATCAATATCTTCCTTCATGACATGATCTCTGAGAAAGTGATGACGAATTTCAATGTGCTTTGTCTTCGAGTGCTGAACTGGGTTGTTGGCAATCTTGATGGCGCTTTCGTTGTCACAGTAGAGTGGTACTTGTTTCAGCTGGATGCCATAGTCCTTGAGTGTTTGCTTCATCCATAGAAGTTGAGCGCAGCAAGATCCAGCAGCAATGCATTCAGATTCAGCAGTGGAGAGTGATACACGGTTCTGCTTCTTTGAAGACCAACAGACAAGTGATCGTCCCAGAAAGTGACACGTGCCTGATGTAGACTTGCGATCCACCTTGTCACCAGCATAATCAGCATCCTAGAATCCAACTAGATCAAATTCTGAGCCCTTTGGATACCATAATCCTAATGTTGGGGTGTAAGCCAAATATCGAAGAATTCGCTTCACAGCTAAGTGATGTGATTCCTTTGGTGCCGCTTGGAATCGAGCACACATGCAAACACTAAGCATAATATCTGGCCTAGATGCACATAAATAAAGTAAAGAACCAATCATGGAGCGGTATACCTTTTGATCGAACTCTTTACCATTGGCGCCAGGACCCAGATGACTCTTGGTTGGCATTGGCGTCGTGTAACCTTTGCAGTCTTGCATTCCAAACTTCTTCAGGCAATCTTTGAGGTATTTCTCTTGAGATATGAAGATGTCATTTCTTTGCTGACGAATTTGAAGACCAAGGAAGAACTTCAGCTCACCCATCATGGACATCTGATATTGCTCTTGCATCATGTGTCCAAACTCATCACTGTATTTCTGGTTGGTGCAGCCGAAGATAATGTCATCCACATATATTTGGCACACAAACAGTTCACCATCGTATGTCTTCGTGAAGAGTGTGGGATCCAGGGAACCAGGTTTGAAGCCTTTGCTCTTCAGGAAGTCTTTGAGTGTGTCATACCAAGCGCGAGGGGCTTGTTTGAGGCCATACAGTGCCTTGTTTAGCTTGTACACCATATCAGGATGTTTTGGATCTTCAAAGCCGGGAGGTTGTGCAACATACACTTCTTCTTCAATCTTGCCGTTGAGAAATACACTCTTCACATCCATTTGATACAGCAAGATGTTGTGATGGTTAGCATAGGCTAGCAATATGCGAATAGCTTCAAGCCTAACCACAGCAGCAAATGTTTCATCGAAGTCAATCCCTTCAACTTGAGTGTATCCTTGAGCAACGAGACGAGCTTTGTTTCTGACAACTTGACCATGCTCATCTTGTTTGTTGCGATATATCCATTTTGTGCCTATTATGTTGTGCTTGCGGGGGTCAGGACACTTGACAAGTTCCCAGACATTGTTCAGCTTGAACTGTTGAAGCTCTTCTTGCATAGCTTGAATCCATTCAGGTTCCATGAAGGCTTCAACAACTTTCTTGGGTTCAGATATTGAGACAAAGGCAAAGTGCCCACAGAAATTTGCTAGCTGTGTTGCTCTTGAACAAGTGAGTGGACCAGGCGCATTGATGCTATCAATTATCTTCTCAATCTGCACTTCATTTGCAACACGAGGATGAACTGGACGAAGATTTTGTTCTTGTTGATCATTGTCATCGTTGGGAGGATTGTCTTCAGGCTGAGCATTGTCTTCAGGTTGATTAGGTGCAGAAATGATAAGTTCCTCTTCAGGCTGTGCTTCAGACGGTATGATTTCTCCAGTACCCATAAGCTTGATAGATTCACTAGACGGGACTTCATCTAGCACATTTGGCAGGTGCTCTCTTTGTGAGCCGTTAGTTTCATCGAACCGCACATCCACAGTTTCAACCACTTTATAGTGAAAGAGGTTGAAGACTCTGTAGGAGTGCGAATCCTTTCCGTAACCGAGCATAAAACCTTCATGTGCTTTCGGTGCAAATTTTGAAGTGTGATGTGGATCCTTGATCTAGCACCTAGCACCAAATACTCTGAAGTAACTGACATTTGGCTTCTTACAAGTGAGGAGTTCATAGGATGTTTTCTTCAGAAGCTTGTGAAGATAAACACGGTTGATGACATGACATGCAGTATCAATAGCTTCAGTCCAGAACTTTCTTGGTGTCTTGTATTCATCGAGCATCGTCCGAGCCATCTCAATGAGCATTCTGTTCTTGCGCTCCACGATGCCATTCTGCCGAGGGGTGTACGGAGCGGAGAACTCATGAGTGATTCCCAATGTATCCAAGTAAAGGTCGAGGCCGGTGTTCTTGAACTCAGTGCCGTTGTCACTTCTGATATGCTTGATCTTGACGCCATAGTTGTTCATGGCACAGTTGGCGAAGCGTCTGAAGACATCCTGCACTTCAGTCTTGTAGAGAATTATATGCACCCACGTATATCTTGAGTAATCATCAACAATGACGAAGCCATAAAGACAAGCAGTAGTAGTGAGAGTAGAGTAGTGAGTAGGGCCAAATAAGTCCATGTGTAGCAGCTCGAAGGGTTAATATGTCGTCATGATTGTCTTCGAGGGATGCTTGGCCCTAGTCATCTTTCCAGCTTCGCAGGCACCGCACAAGTGATCCTTCTTGAACTTGACGCCCTCGATGCCTATGACATGCTTCTTCTTTGCGAGAGTGTGTAAGTTCCTCATGCCAGCATGCCCTAGCCTCTGATGCCAGAGCCAACACTCTGAAGCTTTTGCAAGAAGGCATACGGCAAGCTGTGGCCCTGCTGAGAAATCTACCATGTACAGATCATCTTTCCGGTACCCTTCAAAGACTAGAGACTTGTCAGATTCCATTAGTACAAGGCAACGATATTTTCCAAATATCACAATCATGTTCAAGTCACAAAGCATTGAGACAGACATTAAGTTGAAACCAAGGGATTCAACAAGCATCACTTTATCCATGTGTTGATCCTTTGAGATTGCAACTCTACCTAGACCCAATACCTTGCTTTTACCAGTGTCAGCAAATGTGATGTGACTCTTGTCAGATGGACGTAAAGTTGAGTCCATGAGAAGACTTCGATCACCAGTCATATGATTAGTGCATCCGCTGTCCATAATCCATTCTGAAGCATGAGGTGTCATACCCTACAGTACAGTTAGGGGGATAGGCTTCACCAAGAGTATTGTGAAGCATAAACATTTGACGGGCAAGAGGATTATCAAAGCTCAGATCAAGATTAGGACTGATAGGATGATTGGCAAATGATTCAGGAACAAAATACATAGTGAGACCATTTGGGAATTTGATCTTGCGCCGTACAAGATGTTTTAGGTCCCCAGCAATACCATCAGACGCCTTTGATTTTCGGCTGGAGACCTTTCCCTGCAAAAGAAAGTTAATTCTTCTTAACCACCCACATCTTCAGGGGTGGCTTAGAAGCAATGAGTCTAAGTGCAGCATCTGAGAACTTCGGCTTTGAAGCCCTAGTAAATAGCCTTGCAGGAGGTGAATAGTACTCATATGAATAAGCAGAATAGTTCTTAGTTTTACGAACATAGTGGTTTGAAGAAACACGCTCATATTCATAAGTCTGAGTATGGTTTCCCTGCAAGACATTGGCGTTAGGGTGACTCAGGTGAGTCCTCTGTCTGTATGAAGCCTTTGGTCTAGGAGTTGTCTTCTTCCCAGGTGGTGTCATGATGACATTCACAGGAAGATTCTCAAGACAACTTTTGGGAACCCAGATCTTCTTCATAGGTGGCCCATTCCTGCAGTTAGTACCAATATACCTGGCAAACACTTCACCATTCTGATTCTTAAATAGGTTATAGTTTGCATCAAAGGATTCATCAATGATAATAGGGTTAGCACAAGTGGAGCCAGATAAGGTGGATGGATCCATTGAAGGTCCCTTTGCAGCAACCCATGTGGTTTTGGGGTACTGCTCAGGCTTCCAGTAGGAGCCATCAACATTCATTTTCCTCTCGAACCCAACACCCTCTTTCCTAGGGTTTCGGTTCAGAATCTGCTTTTTGAGGACATCGCACAGTGTCTGATGCCCTTTGAGACTATTGTATATCCCTGTTTCAAGCAATGTCTTCAACCTAGCATTCTCATCAGCAATAGTAGTGGTACCCTCGGCAGAGGGGTTAGTTACCACATCAGCAGTTGAAGATATTGCAACAGTAGCAGCAGTAGAACATTCAGCAACAAAAGTAGCGTTATCACGCTAAAGGCATTTTAGACATGGTGGTTCAAATCCTTCCTGAGCAGAACTGATCTGTTGAGCGCGAAGTGACTCATTCTCTTTTTGAAGATCTTCATGAGCCGCTCTCAATTTCTCAAGCTCTTGCTTCCTTTGAAGATTATCATAGGAGAGCTTTTCATGAGTGGTTGAGAGCGTTTTTCATGACGACTTTCAAGTTCCTGGTACTTAACATGAAGATTTTTTATGTCTTCAATTAAGGACTGAGAACGGGTCATTTCCGCGTCCAACAGGTCATCGCTTTTGTCTAACAGTTTTTGAGTATGTTCCATAGCTTTCTGTTGTTCAGTTGCAATTTTAGCAAGTGTTTTGTAGCTGTGTTTGGATTCACAATCAGAGTCATCTTCACTTGATGTTTGAAAGTAAGCATCGCGTGATTTTACCTTGGCACCACATGCCATGAAGCAGTAGGTGGGAGCAGAGTCGTCCTTGTCATTAGCATCAGCGTTGGTGACGGGGCCATTGTCTTCAGTGTTGAAGATAGACTTGGCGACATAGGCTGTAGCTAGAGCCAGACTTGCAACGCCAGGGTCGGACTCCTCCTCAGACTCCACCTCCGCCTCCTCAGAAGCAGACTCCTCCTCTGAATCCATCTCCTTGCCAACAAAAGCACGAGCCTTGCCAGATGATCTCTTCTTATGAGATGAAGACTTGGATGAGGAGAAGAAGACTTTGAAGATTTCTTCTTCTTCTTGTCATCAGAATCATATTCCTTGCTCTTCTTCTTCTTCTTCTTGTTCTCATTGTCCCACTGTGGACACTCAGAGATGTAGTGTCCCGGTTTCTTGCACTTGTGACATGTTCTCTTCTTGTAATCATGAGTGGAAGCTTCATCATTTCTTCAGCTGGATCGTGAAGACTTTCTGAAGCCCTTCTTCTTAGTGAACTTCTGGAACTTCTTCACAAGCATAGCAAGTTCCTTTCCAATGTCTTCAGGATCATCAGAACTGCAGTCAGATTCTTCTTCAGATGAGGAAGCAACTTTTGCCTTCAAAGCACGAGTTCGGCCATAGTTGGGACCATAGATATCTCTTTTCTCAGATAGCTGGAACTCATGTGTGTTGAGCCTCTCAAGTATATCAGACGGATCGAGTGTCTTGAAGTCAGGGCGTTCTTGTATCATGAGGGCAAGGGTGTCGAATGAGCTATCAAGTGATCTCAGTAGTGTCTTGACGATTTCATGCTTGGTGATCTCAGTGGCGCCGAGAGCACGAAGCTCATTTGTGATGTCAGTGAGCCGATCAAACGTGAGCTGGACATTCTCATTGCCGTTTCTCTTGAAGCGGTTGAAGAGGTTGCAAAGAACACTGATCCTTTGATCTCTCTGGGTTGAGACGCCTTCGTTGACCTTGGAGAGCCAGTCCCAGACTAGCTTCGACGTTTCCAGAGCACTTACACGGCCATACTGTCCTTTGGTCAGATGACCACAGATGATGTTCTTGGCAGTAGAATCAAGTTGAATGAACTTCTTGACATTAGCAGGGGTGACACCTTCACCAGTCTTGGGAACGCCATTCTTGACGACATACCAGAGGTCGACATCAATGGCTTCAAGATGCATGCGCATCTTATTCTTCCAGTAGGGATATTCAGTTCCATCGAAGACGAGGCAAGCAGCGGAGACTTTGATTATCCCTGCAGTCGACATAGCTAAAACTCCAGGTGGTTAAACCGAATCACACAGAACAAGGGAGTACCTTGCTCTGATACCAATTGTAAGTGCTAGTTATCGACTAGAGGGGGGTGAATAGGCGATTTTTATGAAAGTCTTCAAAACATGAGAGTTTCAAAGACAAACACTAGAAATGAACCTATTGATATGCAGCGGAAGGTAGACTACACTAGGCAAGCCATAGTCAAGTATTCAATGAAGTGAAAGTACGAAGACTAATAGCAGCTAGGTAGTAAAGATCAGGACGGAAGATAGTATGAAGCCAATCAACGATGGAAGTCACACAGTGAAGTCAAACAGGTAATGCAAGCAGGCAATGACTTCACGAAGACAGACTGTAAGTAAAGAAAGGGATAGGATAGAACCAGTCATTTGGTGAAGACAAAGGATTTGTTGGACCAGTTCCAGTTACTGTGACAACTGTACATCTGGTTAGGGAGGCTGAGATTCAACTCAGAAGACCGCGTCTTCACCTTATTCCCCTTGAGCTAAGGACACCCAGTCCTCGCCCAATCACTCTCGTAAGTCTTCAAGGTAGACTTCCAAACCTTCACAAACTTCGTTCACCGGCGATCCACAATGACTCTTGGATGCTCAGAACGCGACGCCTAACCGGCTGGAGGATTCACAGTCCTCAAGTGTGACAAGCCTTTAGGTCACGCGAACAGAAAGACTTCAGTGATGCCTAACACTCTTTGGCTCTGGGTGTTTGGGCTTTGTCCTCGCAAGGATTTCTCTCACTCAAAAGCTTCGGAGGTGGGTTGCTCTCAAACGACAAAAGCCGTGCACTAACTCTGAGCAGCCACCAATTTATGGTGTAGGGGGTGGGCTATTTATAGCCACTAGGCAACCCGACCTGATTTGCCCGAAATGACCCTGGGTCACTAAGGAACTGACACGTGTTCCAACGGTCAGATTTCAAACACACGCGACAGCTTGACTTAGGCTACAAGTAAAGCTGACTCATCCAGCTCTGGATAAGATTTGCTCTCGTTGTCTTCACTCGAAGACATAGGATTTGGTTGAGCATCACTTCAGTCACTCTGACTTTGTTCACTGAGACCCCACTTAACAGTACGGTGGTTCCTACGACTCAACAAATAAGAAAAGGAAACAACGAAACAAGTAAGTCTTCGCGCTCCATAGTCTTCACGCAATGCCTTCTCTTGTCATAGTCTTCAATGTGAATATCTTCACATACCACCATTGTCTTCAATGTCTTCATACATTTTTAGGGGTCATCTCTGGTAGGTAAACTGAAGCAATGAGGGACTACTACCTGTGTTATCCTGCAATTCTCAGAAACACATTAGTCCCTCAACCAGGTTTGTCGTCAATACTCCAAAACCAACTAGGGGTGGCACTAGATGCACTTACAGATAGAAAAAACGATACATAGATATTTTACATAGTTCCATAGCATAGATAGATAAAAACTATTTAAGATAGTGCAAGGACATAGATAAAAACTACTAGATAGTGCAACTACAGCCTACTCCCAGTCGTCGTCGTCATCGTCATCGTCGCCATCCTCGCTGGTCTGGTCCGAGGTATCGAGCCACATGTCTTCCCAACGATCTGATGGGGAACGTAGCAGAAATTCAAAATTTTCTACGCATCACCAAGATCAATCTATGGAGTAACCTAGCAACGAGGGGAAGGGGAGTGCATCTACATACCCTTGTAGATCGCGATGCGGAAGCGTTGCAAGAACGCGGATGAGGGAGTCGTACTCGTAGCGATTCAGATCGCGATTGATTCCGATCTAAGCGCCGAACCACGGCGCCTCCGCGTTCAACACACGTGCAGCCCGGTGACGTCTCCCACGCCTTGATCCAGCAAGGAGAGAGGGAGAGGTTGGGGAAGACTCCATCCAGCAGAAACACGACGGCGTGGTGGTGATGGAGGAGCGTGGCAATCCCGCAGGGCTTCGCCAAGCACCGCGGGAGAGGAGGAGGAGGGAGAGGGGTATGGCTGCGCCGAAAGAGAGACGTTCTCATGTGTCTTGGGCAGCCCAAACCTCAACTATATATAGGGGGGGAGGGGGCTGCGCCCCCCTCTAGGGTTCCCACCCCAAGAGGAGGCGGCCAGCCCTAGATCCCATCCAAGGGGGGCGGCCAAGGGGAGGAGAGGGGGGGGGGCGCCACTAGGGTGGGCCTTAAGGCCCATCTGGACCTAGGGTTTGCCCCCTCCCACTCTCCCATGCGCCTTGGGCCTTGGTGGGGGGGGGCGCACCAGCCCACCTGGGGCTGGTCCCCTCCCACACTTGGCCCACGCAGCCTCCTGGGGCTGGTGGCCCCACTTGGTGGACCCCCGGGACCCTCCCGGTGGTCCCGGTACATTACCGATATCACCCGAAACTTTTCCGGTGACCAAAACAGGACTTCCCATATATAAATCTTTACCTTCGGACCATTCAGGAACTCCTCGTGACGTCCGGGATCTCATCCGGGACTCCGAACAACATTCGGTAACCACGTACATGCTTTCCCTATAACCCTAGCGTCATCGAACCTTAAGCGTGTAGACCCTACGGGTTCGGGAACCATGCAGACATGACCGAGACGTTCTCCGGTCAATAACCAACAGCGGGATCTAGATACCCATGTTGGCTCCCACATGTTCCACGATGATCTCATCGGATGAACCACGATGTCGGGGATTCAATCAATCCCGTATACAATTCCCTTTGTCTATCGGTATGTTACTTGCCCGAGATTCGATCGTCGGTATCCCTATACCTTGTTCAATCTCGTTACCGGCAAGTCTCTTTACTCGTTCCGTAACTCACATCATCCCGTGATCAACTCCTTGGTCACACTGTGCACATTATGATGATGTCCTATCGAGTGGGCCCAGAGATACCTCTCCGTTTACACAGAGTGACAAATCCCAGTCTCGATTCGCGCCAACCCAACAGACACTTTCGGAGATACCTGTAGTGCACCTTTATAGCCACCCAGTTACGTTGTGACGTTTGGTACACCCAAAGCATTCCTACGGTATCCGGGAGTTGCACAATCTCATGGTCTAAGGAAATGATACTTGACATTAGAAAAGCTCTTAGCAAACGAACTACACGATCTTGTGCTAGGCTTAGGATTGGGTCTTGTCCATCACATCATTCTCCTAATGATGTGATCCCGTTATCAACGACATCCAATGTCCATGGTCAGGAAACCGTAACCATCTATTGATCAACGAGCTAGTCAACTAGAGGCTTACTAGGGACATGGTGTTGTCTATGTATCCACACGTGTATCTGAGTTTCCTATCAATACAATTCTAGCATGGATAATAAACGATTATCATGAACAAGGAAATATAATAATAACCTATTTATTATTGCCTCTAGGGCATATTTCCAACAGTCTCCCACTTGCACTAGAGTCAATAATCTAGTTCACATCACCATGTGATTAACACTGACAGGTCACATCACCATGTGACCAACATCCAAAGAGTTTACTAGAGTCAACAATCTAGTTCACATCACTATGTGATTAACACTCAATGAGTTCTGGTTTGACCATGTTATGCTTGTGAGAGAGGTTATTAGTCAACGGGTCTGAACCTTTCAGATCCGTGTGTGCTTTACGAATATCTATGTCATCTTGTGGATGCTACCACGCGCTATTTGGAGCCATTTCAAATAATTGCTCTACTATGCGAATCCGGTTTACTACTCAGAGTCATCCGGATTAGTGTCAAAGTTCGCATCGACGTAACCCTTTACGACGAACTCCTTTTCACCTCCATAATTGAGAAAATTCCTTAGTCCACTAGATACTAAGGATAAGTTCGACCGCTGTCATGTGATCCATTCCCGGATCACTATTGTACCCCTTCACCAACTCATGGCAAGGCACACTTCATGTGCGGTACACAGCATAGCATACTGTAGAGCCTACGTCTGAAGCATAGGGGACGACCTTCGTCCTTTCTCTCTCTTCTGCTGTGGTCAGGTCTTGAGTCTTACTCAATACTCACACCTTGTAACACAGCCAAGAACTCCTTCTTTGCTGATCTATTTTGAACTCTTTCAAAATCATGTCAAGGTGTGCGTTCTTTGAAAGTATCATCAGGCGTCTTGATCTATCTCTATAGATCTTGATGCCCAATATGTAAGCAGCTTTATCCAGGTCTTCCTTTGAAAAACTCCTTTCAAACAACCCTTTATGCTTTCCAGAAATTTTACATCATTTCGGATCAACAATATGTCATTCACATATACTTATCAGAAATGTTGTAGCGCTCCCACTCACTTTATTGTAAATACAAGTTTCTAACAAACTTTGTATAAACCCAAAAACTTTGATCACTCCATCAAAGTGTATATTCTGACTCCGAGATGCTTGCTCTAATCCATGGAAGGATCGCTGGAGCTAGCATACCTTTTAGCATCCTTAGGATCGACAAAAACTTTCTGATTGTATCACATACAACCTTTCCTTACGAAAACTGGTAAGGAAACTTGTTTTGACATCCATCTGCCAGATTTCACAAATGCAGCTAATGCTAACATGATTCCGACGGACTTAAGCATCGCTACGGATGAGAAAATCTCATCGTAGTCAACTCCTTGAACTTGTGGAAATACTCTTTGCCACAAGTCGAGCTTCATAGACGGTAACATTACCGTCCATGTCCGTCTTCTTCTTAAAGATCCATTTACCTCAACAGCCTTACGACCATCAAGTAGTACTCTCAAAGTCTATACTTTGTTTTCATACATGGATCCTCTCGGATTTTATGGCTTCTAACCATTTGTCGGAATATGGGCCCACCATCGCTTCTCCATAGCTCGTAGGTTCAGTATTGTCCAACAACATGATATCTCAGACAGGATCACGTACCACTCTGAAGTAGCACACATCCTCGTCGTCCTATGAGGTTTGGTAGTGACTTGATCCGAAGTTTCATGATCACTATCATAAGCTTCCACTTCAATTGGTGTAGGTGCCACAGGAACAACTTCCTGTGCCCTGCTACACACTAGTTGAAGTGACGGTTCAATAACCTTATCAAGTCTCCACCATCCTCCCACTCAATTCTTTCGAGAGAAACTTTTCCTCGAGAAAGGACCTGTTACTAGAAGTAATTACTTTTTCTTCCAGATCTGAAATAGGAGGTATGCCCAACTGTTTTGGGTATTCTATGAAGACGCATTTATCCGCTTTGGGTTCGAGCTTATCAGCCTGAAACTTTTTCACATAAGCATTGCAGCCCCAAACTTTTAAGAAACGACAACTCAGGTTTCTCTAAACGGTGTCGTCTCAACGGAATTGCGTGGTTCCCCTTTTAAAGTGAATGCGGTTGTCTCCAATGCCTAACCCATAAATGATAGTGGTAATTCGATAAGAAACATCATGGTATGCACCATATCCAATAGGGTGCAGTTATGATGTTCGGACACACCATCACACTATGGTGTTCCAGGCGGTATTAATTGTGAAACACTTTCCACAATGTCTTAATTGTGTGCCAAACTCGTAACTCAGATACTCATCTCTATGATCATATCACAGACATTTTATCCTCTTGTCACGACGATCTTCAACTTCACTCTGAAATTACTTGAACCTTTCAATAATTCAGACTTGTGTTTCATCAAGTAAATACACTCAGCATCTACTCAAATCATCTGTGAAGTAAGAACATAACGATATCCACTGCATGCCTCAGCACTCATTGGACTGCATACATCAAAATGTATTACTTCCAATAAGTTGCTCTCTTGTTCCATCTTACTGAAAACGAGGACTTTCAGTCATCTTGCCCATGTGGTATGATTTGCATGTCTCAAGTGATTCAAAATCAAGTGAGTCCAAACGATCCATCTGCATGGAGTTTCTTCATGCATATATACCAATAGACATGGTTCGCATGTATCAATCTTTTCAAAAACGAGTGAGTCCAAAGATCCATCTACATGGAGCTTCTTCATGCGTTCTATACCAATATGACTCAAATGGCAGTGCCACAAGTATGTGGAACTATCATTACTATTTTATATCTTTTGGCACGAACATGTGTATCACTATGATCGAGATTCATTTTAGGTGCAAGACCATTGAAGGTATTATTCAAATAAACAGAGTAACCATTATTCTCCTTAAATGAATAACCGTATTGCGATAAACATAATCCAATCATGCTCAACGCAAACACCAAATCTCGATGGTAGAGGGAGCATGCGATGCTTGATCACATCAACCTTGGAAACACTTCCAACACATATCGTCATCTCACCTTTAGCTAGTCTCCGTTTATTCCGCAGCTTTTATTTCGAGTTACTAACACTTAGCAACCGAACCGGTATCTAATACCCTGGTGCTGCTAGGAGTACTAGTAAAGTACACATTCATATAACGTATATCCAATATACTTCTGTCGACCATGCCTGCCTTCTCATCTACCAAGTATCTAGGGTAGTACTGCTTCAATGACCGTTCCCCTCATTACAGAAGCACTTAGTCTCGGTTTGGGTTCAACCTTGGGTTTCTTCACTAGAGCAGCAACTGATTTGCCGTTTCATGAAGTATCCCTTCTTGCCCTTGCTCTTCTAGAAACTAGTGGTTTTACTAACCATCAACAATTGATGCTCCTTCTTGATTTCTACTTTCGCGGTGTCAAACATCACGAGTTGCTCAAGGATCATCATCTAACCTTGATATTTATAGTTCATCACGAAGCTCTAATAGCTTGGTGGCAGTGATTATGGAGAACCATCACTATCTCATCTGGAAGATTAACTCCCACTCGATTCAAGCGATTTTGGTACTCAGACAATCTGAGCACATGCTCAACGATTGAGCTCTTCTCCCTTAGTCTGCAGGCTTAAGAAACTTGTCAGAGGTCTCATACCTCCTGACGTGGGCACTAGTCCGAAATCCCAATTTCAGTCTTCAGAACATCTCATATGTTCTGCGACGTTTCAAAAACCGTCTTTGGTGCCACAATTCTAAACTGTTAGCATTACTCACTGAACTATCACGTAGTCATCAAAACGTGTATGTCAGATGTTTCATAACATCTACAGACGACGCTGAGGTTCAGCACACCGAGCGGTGCATTAAGGACATAAGCCTTCTGTGCAGCAATGAGGACAATCCTCAGTTTACGGACCCAGTCCGCATAATTGCTACTACCAACTTTCAACTAAATTTTCTCTAGGAACATATCTTAAACAGTAGAACTAAAGCGTATGACATAATTTGCAAAGACCTTTTGACTATGTTCATGATAATGAAGTTCATCTGATTATTGAACTCCCACTCAGATAGACATCCCTCTAGTCATCTAAGTGATACATGATCCGAGTCAAACTAGGCCGTGTCCGATCATCACGTGAGACGGACTAGTCATCATCGGTGAACATCTCCATGTTGATCGTATCTACTATACGACTCATGTTCGACCTTTCGGTCTCTTGTGTTCCGAGGCCATGTCTGTACATGCTAGGCTCGTCAAGTCAACCTAAGTGTTTCGCATGTGTTCCGAGGCCATGTCTGTACATGCTAGGCTCGTCAACACCCGTTGTATTCGAACATTAGAATCTATCACACCCGATCATCACGTGGTGCTTCGAAACAACGAACCTTCGCAACGGTGCACAGTTAGGGGGAACACTTCTCTTGAAATTTTATAAGGGATCATCTTACTTACTACCTCGTTCTAAGCAAATAAGATGCATAACATGATAAACATCACATGCAATCAAATAGTGACATGATATGGCCAATATCATTTTGCTCCTTTGATCTCCATCTTCGGGGCACCATGATCATCTTTGTCACCGGCATGACACCATGATCTCCATCATCATGATCTCCATCATTGTGTCTTCATGAAGTTGTCACGCCAACGATTACTTCTACTTCTATGGCTAACGCGCTTAGCAATAAAGTAAAGTAATTTACATGGCGTTATTCAATGACACGCAGGTCATACAAAAAATAAAGACAACTCCTATGGCTCCTGCCGATTGTCATACTCATCGACATGCAAGTCGTGATTCCTATTACAAGAATATGATCAATCTCATACATCACATATATCATTCATCACATCTTCTGGCCATATCACATCACATAGCACATGCTGCACAAACAAGTTAGACGTCCTCTAATTGTTGTTGCAAGTTTTTACGTGGCTTGTATAGGTTTCTAGCAAGAACGTTTCTTACCTACGTAAAACCACAACGTGATATGCCAATTTCTATTTACCTTTCATAAGGACCCTTTTCATCGAATCCGTTCCGACTAAAGTGGGAGAGACAGACACCCGCTAGCCACCTTATGCAACTAGTGCATGTCAGTCGGTGGAACCTGTCTCACGTAAGCGTACGTGTAAGGTCGGTCCGGGCCGCTTCATCCCACAATGCCGCCGAAACAAGATAAGACTAGTAGCGGCAAGAAGAATTGGCAACATCTACGCCCACAACTACTTTGTGTTCTACTCGTGCATAGAAACTACGCATAGACCTAGCTCATGATGCCACTGATGGGGAACGTAGCAGAAATTCAAAATTTTCTACGCATCACCAAGATCAATCTATGGAGTAACCTAGCAACGAGGGGAAGGGGAGTGCATCTACATACCCTTGTAGATCGCGATGCGGAAGCGTTGCAAGAATGCGGATGAGGGAGTCGTACTCGTAGCGATTCAGATCGCGGTTGATTCCGATCTAAGCGCCGAACCACGGCGCCTCCGCGTTCAACACACGTGCAGCCCGGTGACGTCTCCCACGCCTTGATCCAGCAAGGAGAGAGGGAGAGGTTGGGGAAGACTCCATCCAGCAGCAACACGACGGCGTGGTGGTGATGGAGGAGCGTGGCAATCCCGCAGGGCTTCGCCAAGCACCGCGGGAGAGGAGGAGGAGGGAGAGGGGTATGGCTGCGCCGAAAGAGAGACGTTCTCATGTGTCTTGGGCAGCCCAAACCTCAACTATATATAGGGGGGGAGGGGGCTGCGCCCCCCTCTAGGGTTCCCACCCCAAGAGGAGGCGGCCAGCCCTAGATCCCATCCAAGGGGGGCGGCCAAGGGGAGGAGAGGGGGGGCGCCACTAGGGTGGGCCTTAAGGCCCATCTGGACCTAGGGTTTGCCCCCTCCCACTCTCCCATGCGCCTTGGGCCTTGGTGGGGGGGCGCACCAGCCCACCTGGGGCTGGTCCCCTCCCACACTTGGCCCACGCAGCCTCCTGGGGCTGGTGGCCCCACTTGGTGGACCCCCGGGACCCTCCCGGTGGTCCCGGTACATTACCGATATCACCCGAAACTTTTCCGGTGACCAAAACAGGACTTCCCATATATAAATCTTTACCTCCGGACCATTCCGGAACTCCTCGTGACGTCCAGGATCTCATCCGGGACTCCGAACAACATTCGGTAACCACGTACATGCTTTCCCTATAACCCTAGCGTCATCGAACCTTAAGCGTGTAGACCCTACGGGTTCGGGAACCATGCAGACATGACCGAGACGTTCTCCGGTCAATAACCAACAGCGGGATCTGGATACCCATGTTGGCTCCCACATGTTCCACGATGATCTCATCGGATGAACCACGATGTCGGGGATTCAATCAATCCCGTATACAATTCCCTTTGTCTATCGGTATGTTACTTGCCCGAGATTCGATCGTCGGTATCCCTATACCTTGTTCAATCTCGTTACCGGCAAGTCTCTTTACTCGTTCCGTAACTCACATCATCCTGTGATCAACTCCTTGGTCACACTGTGCACATTATGATGATGTCCTATCGAGTGGGCCCAGAGATATCTCTCCGTTTACACGGAGTGACAAATCCCAGTCTCGATTCGCGCCAACCCAACAGACACTTTCGGAGATACCTGTAGTGCACCTTTATAGCCACCCAGTTACGTTGTGACGTTTGGTACACCCAAAGCATTCCTACGGTATCCGGGAGTTGCACAATCTCATGGTCTAAGGAAATGATACTTGACATTAGAAAAGCTCTTAGCAAACGAACTACACGATCTTGTGCTAGGCTTAGGATTGGGTCTTGTCCATCACATCATTCTCCTAATGATGTGATCCCGTTATCAACGACATCCAATGTCCATGGTCAGGAAACCGTAACCATCTATTGATCAACGAGCTAGTCAACTAGAGGCTTACTAGGGACATGGTGTTGTCTATGTATCCACACGTGTATCTGAGTTTCCTATCAATACAATTCTAGCATGGATAATAAACGATTATCATGAACAAGGAAATATAATAATAACCAATTTATTATTGCCTCTAGGGCATATTTCCAACACGATCATCATAAGACGCAAAGATCGTCTCACCACCATTCTCAACGATTTCGCACTGGGATAGCGCCAGGGCCTTCCGCCGACGCCTGTCCAACCACTCCGCGCGACGCCTTTGCGTCTCCTCCTTGCGGCGCCTAGCCCAGTAGGCTTGCTCGTAGGTGACGTCCTCCGGGTGGCGCTGGCGCCACTCCGCCATGACCCGCTCGCCCTCATGGGCGACGAGGAGGCGGTTCTGCCGCTCAGCGTGATACGTACGGTCTTGTGCCGTGCGAAGACGAGGCGGCGGGGCGACGTCCAGCGCCTGCTGCAGCGTGTGGACGTCGTGGAAGTTCATCTGCTGCCGCGGCCTGCCTAGGCGCCACGCCGCCGCGTCGTACGCGCGAGCGGCCTCGTGCGCCGTCTCGAAGGTGCCGAGGCCGAGCCGGAGTTGGCCGGACCGTATCTCGGAGTAGAACCCGCCGTTGGGGCGCTGGTGGACGCCGCGGTAGCCCGACGCTCCTCGGCGGCGCGGCGACATGGTGGCGGGGCGCTGGAGCGGTGGCGCGCGTGGCAGCGGAAGCAACCGAGGAAGCGGTGGAGGCGCGCGTGGCAGCGGAAGAGGAAGAGAAGGATATGGAATAGGCGCGTGGCGAGCGCCGCATTTTATAGGCGCGCCGGAAGCGGTGCGCCAAAAAAAGCGCGCGACCTGCCGCCTTTTCTCGCGCGCGCGCAAACCGTTCCCCCGCGCGCGACTTTCCCGCCACCGCTGGAGCGCGCCGAAACGCCCCGCGCGCGCAAAAGACTCGGTTTACGGCGCGTGCACCTTTTGGCGCGGCTGTTGGAGATGCTCTAACTACCACTAAACACAATCAAAAGGAAATGAAGGAAAAATGAGAGCTAGCTAGCTCAATAATGCGACAACTGATCAATCAGCCAAGATGAAATATCTGTTTCGACAAATCGTGCCTCTGCGCCGTGCGTGAAAGCACCAATCTAGCCGGTGAACCAATACTGAATTCTGATCATCTATAACACACCAAAAACCTTAGATAGCCAAGGCCGCATGAGCACTTACTGCTAGTAGTATGTCACATCAACAAAATCGGGAGGACATCAAGGGAAGCAGTTAGCAGTGGCTGTCACACGTCAGCCGCTACTCGGTCTGTCTCATGCTCTGCACATGCAGGGGGTGAGGGGGTTCTCCCAGAGGTCGTAGTCGGGGAAGGTAGGCTCAGGGAGGCCGGCGCAGGCCTGGTGCCAGATGACGACGTCCTCAGCGAAGGAGGCCCAGGCCAGGTACGGGTCGCCGAGGGGCCTGGACATGAGCCCCTTGTCGGGCTTGATGGACTTGAGCCGGTGGCGCAAGCTGGCACACCAGGAAGTCCAGCGCCGCCAGGCTCGTCACGTGCTTCCGGAAGTGCTCCATCTCCGCCATGCTCGGCAGCTCCTACTTGGTCACCTGCAAACAGTATATATGCAAAGTTTATGTCTATCGCGGCAAATGCATTCAGGGAGAAGAAGAACAGGAAATGAATAAGTCTGTTTTGCCCCTCCTCGTGTCCAGAAGTGGATCCCCGCTTCGAAACCGGGCATTTAGCACAGCTAGACTCTTGATTTCTAGACTCGGGCAATAACTGTAGGACAATAGTCGGGCAATACTCACCGAGTTGGGGAGCATGTTCCTGAGCGGAGCCATCCTGTTTTTGCCGCCGTACACTTGCCCTGATGCAACGTATATCTGGGTTTCCCTTGTGTATCCCAGTGCTCGCAGGGTCACAGCTATCTCACCAGGCTCAAGGGGGCAACACGTTCTTTTCTCTTTTGCAGTGCTAATGGCCACAGGTGAGATCCATTCTGTGTGCGCATAACAACATTGAAAACTGTTAGAAAGCTATGTTGTGGGCATCACTTCGAAGTTCGATGAGATAACTGCAATTTCATAACTGTTTAAAAAACAAAAATTGAGATGACCTTAAAGCGCCGTGGCCATTCTTTCTGTCTATAAGCTGCCATCATCACTTTCTCATCACGTGTTCCAGCAAAATCACAAAAGGACAAGCCCACCATTCCTTTCTCATATCTCAGATGAAGGGCCCTTTAGAAGAAGTGGCAATTACTTGATCATGCATCAAATAAGCATTCCCTAAGCAATGAACTCCAAAGAGACTGAACAGAAGATATTCACTGTAGCTTACATGTATGGATTCCCGCTGCTAGTTCGGTTCCTCATCTTTGTTGCCAGCTTATCAGCCATTTCTTCAATATCAGGTAAGAACTTTAAGGTGTGATAATTAACTCTGCATCTTAGTCAGTTAATCTCCATCGGAACATTGTCATACCTGAAATTGAAGGTTTGCATTATATTTATTTCTACTGCTCCATGCACATTAGAGATTTTGTACAACGTAACTTTTACAGCACAAACTAAAAAAACAACAACATTGTTCTCCATACTGTAGCATGGAAGCAGATTGGGCATTTTAGTTAAGACAACAAATGTATAAATAATACCACAATATAGTTGCATTCAACTGTTGACTTACCCCAACCTCTCGACAAATGGCTTAGTAGACATTATTGTCTTCTCTTTAATCCTTGGAAGTACATTATCAATGTAAAACTGTGCAGATGAATACTTTGGGATGTTCTTTACAGTACGCTGTCATAGACCACATTGCAATACTGTTATATGCAGAACATATTAACACAATGTAGTAGTCATTTGATCCCTAACACATGCCATAAGCAGAAGAGATATTTATATTGAGACAAGAAAGAAAACGAAAAGACAGGTTTACCATGGTGAACATAAGATAAGGTGAGACTGCAGGTAGTGAAAAGAAGTAACAGTGACAAGGTGAGACTGCAGGTAGCAATCCCTGAATCTACATTTAACTTCATAAGGAAACCCCAAAAATAGTGTATTTCAAGTATCTCTCATCGAAAAGCAAAAAAGGAAATGTATGTACACCTGATTCAATTTAATAGGCTTTAAAACTTCCATTCTATGCGGATAGTGGTTAATTTAAGCATTTAATCTCTCAGTCCAGTTGTATTAATTTTGAGACAGAAGCAAGGATGGCCTTCAGGATAAACTGCTTCAGATCAGCAGTATACCTATGATGATGGACCTCAGTCTAAGGGCGGGCGTCAGCCTACTTTCTAACAAAAAAGTATAGCTATGAAGACAACACACAAGATTTACAGTACATCAAGATGGATGTAATTTTAGACTTCCCCATACCCATTGAGATAAATTCAACGGAATTTAAAAAAATGCCACTGATGACAGAAAATACCAAAATTTTCAATGCCACTAGTATATGCGAGTTGCTGTAACGTCAATTTCAGAAAGGTAGTTGTAGTGGCCACTTTGATTCACAAGATTCCAAAACACACACGGATAGGAAATTTTAGGATTGCAATGTCACGCCTTGAATCCTCTAGGATTGATTGCACCAAAGGAAACCATATGTTTTTTTTTTGGAAGAAGTACGTACTACTCAAGGAAATAATCCTATGAAATAGACTCTGAAATGAGTTCATAGGAAAAAATCATATGGATTACAAACCTAAAATCAAACAACCCACATAGGAAAAATCTAAAGATTGCAATCCTCCAAAATTCATACAAAAATCCTTCGAATCATATATGCCCTAAGACTTAAGGCGGGGAGTAAAAGAAAATGCATAACCTACTTTATACTGGTGAAGAGTTCATCTTTTCCTGTGAACCAGTCAGGGATGTCTCGGACAATTCATGCGTCGTCCTTCAGATAGTTTATAAAATGATCCACATCAAAGATATCTTCAAATTTACTGCAGAGAAAATAAATGTCGTTAACAATTTAAATACAATGGCAAACATCATTTAAACATAGTTGAATCAGGTGATGCTGCAACTAAGAGAATTATGACTGCATTATATCCAATATCAATTAGTTCATTATTCGAAACCAAGTATGGGAGTAAGACACTTTAAACCTACAAAACATGATATTGTAAATTTTCCAGTTTATAGAATTCGTATTGAAACTCCACCCAAATAGTATATTCTGTTTCTACTCCCTCTGTCCCGAATTAGTTGACTCAGATTTGTCTAGATACGGATGTATCTAGACATTGTAGTCACTAATTCACCAGTGTAGCATCAAGGAGGATTTGCCCCTGATTAGGATATCCTATAACAATACAATCATAGTTAAGCATGAAGAAGAACAGTGACTTCTGTGAGCAGGTATTTTGATCATTCCAGGAGTAGTATAAGAAGAAAATTATCCTTAAGATGAACCCGATACTCAGACCAGAAGCATATTGGTGTCACATGCCTGCAGAAAAACTGACTGGTTCTGCTAGAATAACCATAGTCCATTTTCGAAAAATTCTAGTAGGACACTATCCTCAGTTAACTGACAATTTCATTAGAATATCTTTGAAGCGAATTTTGCAAGTAGGACTATCAATTAAAGAACAATATACCAGCAGGGGAATAGACAAGTAGAAGAAGTAACAAGAGAAAGTAGCACTTACGTCTGGTCATTCCATATTTGGTCTTGCTTCAGAACTGGCAAAATAAGTGTTGCTTCCATTGTCTTAGCAATTGCAACAGCATTACATATCTGCAGAAACACCAAAGGTTCGAAAGTAACAGATGGGCCTATGTTATAACTGAAACTCAATGTCAGCTTAGGAAATTTGTTACCACTGCCTACTGCTTAAGAAAATGGCATGATCTTCTTAGGCAGGTACTCCCTCTGTAAAGAAATATAGTGATCTAAACGCTCTTATATTTCTTTACAGAGGGAGTAATAAATAAGTATTAAACAAAAGGAGGATCTAATTTTATTTCTTAAATAAGCAACAGAAGATCATTGCAGAAACATGCTATAAAAAGGAATTATGACAAATATATTGAATGTATAGGCTGATTACGTTTAAGCAACAACCACCATCATAGGAAAAACAATTCTCATGTAACAGCGAGATTCGGAGACTCGGAAGTCGGAACTATGCTTAAGCAGAGAAAACCATTGCACCACTGAAACAAATATTTAACAATCACACAAAATAAGGTGAGGAAGGCTGAAATAAAAGGAGTGCATACATACAGCTATTCGTTGCTGGTTCAGTCCACCCTCAGCATGAATAAAAAAATACCCAGAGGTTTTGTTCTCACTTCTCAGGTGGGACGTCTGCGCTATATACAATGATATAATTATTATCACTTATCACTTATCAGAGCCAAATCATGAAAGGAAACAAATGATTGATGTAAAAGGCAGAAGTTGATTTTTTTTTACCAAAAAGTTGACATATATAACAGAGGGTGCACATCTCTCCACTGACTGAGGTATACTTTCTTGCAGCGAAACACTATGGTTCTACGGGGAAATATCACAAAAACATGGCTAGAATATGTCATAAGAACTTGCATTGCACCTTACATAGAAAGTATTCCTGCTCTGACTCACATTGCTAACAGAAGTATATGAATGAGAAGTGCATTACAATTTTAACCCCACATTAATGTTGGCAATATTTCATAGCATTAAGATGGATTCAGTTCCCATATGTAAGTCATAAATCTGCAACCTTATATGGAAACGGAAGTATGGAACTATGGGACACAATTCGACTCTCAAAGAACACCGTAGTTCAGGTTTAAGCCACCCCAACAAAGTTCACACATCACAGTAATCACTAAACATACCAAGAGTTAAAATAATTGCCATAAATCTAGGTTATATGGTAAGGAATAAGTGACCTCGCAGTGACTGAGTACAGCAAGGCTAAAAGTGAATGGTGCAGCATATGCTACATTTTTTGTCTTTCAAGTAATGTCAATGCTGGACTTGCCAGAGGGCTCATCGCTTGGACGCTCAGCGCAGGGCTTCCAGGACGCGGTGACAACACGTGGGTTCTCCCACAGTGAGAGAGGCTCCTTCATCTGTGCCCAATACAATTGAATTCATCAGAACAGTGTTGTATTCTCTGGATCGGTTAGGGTTAAGGATTCACGGTGGTCTTTACCTTCTCCTTAGATCAATGAGCTCGATGGGGTGGTCATGGTGGATGGCGGCGGTGGTGATGACAGATCATGGGCGAAGTGGTGGCGGCGCTTCCCATCAGCACTGCACTAACCCTAGATCGGTAGGGGTGTAGGTGGGTTGTACGACGTCGTGACGAACCTCGTGATGCGAGCCGCCGGCCCCCACTTCTTTATATATAGTGCAGGTGACAGGGGCCCGTCACCCATAGTGGGTCGAGCGCCCCCGATCAGGGCGCGGATCTAAGGGCCCGGTGGGCCGTTGGGCCCACACGGTGGAGATCATCCTAACATTCTCCCCCTTGATCTCAACTTTTACTTTTGACCTTATACTTTTATTTTACTCGTTTCATAACAGATCAATACATAGAACATGTTTCATCGTCACAGCTCAATTGCCGATAGAATCAGACAGCCACAATGTACCTCTCTGTTTTGAAACAAATTCTTTAACCTTGGGCCCTTTTATTGTCCGGAAATGTTAGACTATACCATAAAACCCATGTCGACTGTGTGTTGTCCGAACACACTGGGCGGTAAGCCTTTAATAAGCAGATCTGCAAACACTTGTCTGTTGCTTTTATGCTTCAAGCATTTCTACATAATTCCGGACTTTCTCCTTTACAACGCTTAACTCTGTGTCAGTGTGTTTGGCATCAACACTTGACTCGTTGTCATAGGAGCGAAAAACTTAAAATGGTTATCGTCGTTGTCAACCATTACCAACTCCGGATACAGGTCTCCTTAACCATTTTGCCTGTCCCTCAGCCTCATATCAAGCTATAACATATCTTTGCATCACATTGATGATAATTGTTTCTTTCTTTGGAGCTTTTCCACACAAAAACCTCCAAGTATGAAAGTTAGCGACAATTGTGGATTTCGCTATACATTTCACAAGTCCTGTCTTTGTACTCACAATCTTTTGAGAGCACTTATTTCTTTCAGCATGAGGCCGATATCTTTGACTCCATTCCAGTGATCTATATATGGACTGGACATTGCCAAAACAACCCAGATACGTGAACTGTGTCAGGGTAATGTATTGAGCTTCCAACAACTGAAGCATATGGTACAATATCCGTTTTCAATCTTTTCTCATCAACTCTTGGAACACCATAGTTTTTAGTTCCATTACCCTTGACTATAAGAACAAGCGTAGGTTTTCTCGCATGCATACTTTAGAGACCTTTCTTAGCATGTCCATTCGACATCCCTAATACCCCCTTTTATTCCTTTCTTCGTGAATCTCGATACTTATAACGAGAGACACTCTACCGAGAACATTCTTTTGAACTTTGAGGACAAGAACTTCTTTTCTCCTCCTGCAGTAGGTTGACATCACCACTAGCAAGTAGGATGTCATCCACATGCACAGGATTAGGAAATGAATTTCCCATTCTATAACTTTGCACGAATACAATTGTCCTCTCATTTTCTTTAACCCAAAATAACATATGATTCTTTTAACTTTAAATGCCACTGTCTAGAGACTTGCTCTAGTCCATAAAAGACTTCTTGAAGCAGTATCCCTTGTGTTCTTTACTTTCATCTGATGTAACTCAGATCATGCACAAAACTTTCGATTTAAGTCGTGCTTTACACCTTTACATATTTTCTTTGGAGTCACATTGACCTTGTAGACCCTTTACAGCCTACTGTTTTGGCTCCATTGGAAATTACTTATGAGTCTCAAAACTCGATTGAGCGCTTTAAATGAGGTGGGATCAACCTCCATTTGAATTTCACTAACATAGACTTTATAGTAATCAGAAGTATCTGATTTTCTCATTCCTTAAGACCATCTGTGTCTCAGGTACTAGCACTTCTTTCATATGGGGCTGTTGTTGCTCTGTCATTGCCAAGAGGCAAATTAATTCTATAGTCTTTGGTATTTTCATACCATGCTCCCCCAGATTTACTCCATCTTCACTAAAATGGGGTATCTTTAAACTTTATTATTTGGGTTTATTCTGTTAAAACTTTCTTCTTTATGGCACTTTTAAGCACCGTCTTAGTATTCCTTAGTCTACTGTTGAAACTATAAAAGATCCAGGAATACGACTATTTCTGTTCTTTAGGGGTATTATTATGACTGTCGTACTCCCCCAGACGATCACATTCTTCATTAATGGATCACTTTAGATGCATAATATGCATCACATTATCTAAAGTATAGGGGAGTTTCATCATTCTTAATTTGTCTAATATTTCTTTCTCCCCCTCGAAATGTGGCAAGAAATTTTCTGCCACAATTTCGAAAACCATTCATGACTTTTGTGAATTGAGGAAACTCAATTATCTATTTCATTCATCTGATTACTTCATGCGAAATGAAGTTACCTGTTAACTGGTATGTGAGTACTTTTTCCTCATTCCATTTCAGAAACTCAAAAGAGTTCTTTATTATTAGTACTTTTGCAAGTCACACTTGCATATCAATCTTATCTTTAGGTTCATCTCTCACTTTTATTCTCTTTGGATTTATTGAATGCTTAATGACCGTTACACATAAGGTGTATGGTCGATACTAGGAAAGCATAATAGCTACTCCATACTTTTCTCCCAGAGTGGGACACATTAAACGCACATGAGTCGTCATATCTTTGTCCTGTCATACAGGATAAGTTCTTTGCCAAAATTTCTCCTGCCATATAGGATTTTTGACATAATACTATGTCAACTTTACCCAGCGACGCAGGTATTTCCCAGACTTTTCCCGCCATGCGGGTTTTATCATAATCATCTTTTCCGCTATGCGGGTAATTCCCTGTAAGGAACATAAATGCCAGAATTGGCTCTTTTGACTGCATATTCAATCATCAAATTCAGAAATAGATCCGAATGCTCTTTGACACACATGCTTGATCCGACGTTGGCCAAATATTAAACACGCATGTTGATTGTTTTATCTCAAATCATGTTGACTGAAATCTTCTTCATATAGAATACATGAAAGCCATTCGTCAACCAAGACTCTCAATGATCTATCTGTTTTCTTTTCTTGGATTAATATCCAAGAATTCTTTTCTTTTGAAGCCATTCTTTAGAGAGAACATACTCCCTCACGTTATGACCTTTCTTGGTCATCTTTCGGGTCACAAGTACCCAGCCATTGGCTTTCACGAATGAAAGCATGTAAAACTTTTAGTCTGAGAAAACTTAGCCAATATTCAACAATAATGAGCATAAAAAATAACCCCATGTTGGTCTGGTTAAAAAAAATGCACATTAGACTTTGAAAAACTTTCTTTTATATTCTAAATCACCGTTGGGCAGAATTAGAATAAAACATCATCCTTCTACATTAATTCCATATCACCGTTGGGCGGAAATGGAAATAATGCATATAACTCATAAATAATGTGATGATAAAATTTCTATTAAGCGACTTTGCTAAGAAAATAATCATCATTATCAACTTTATTGCAGCGGAAAACTTTTAATATACATTTCTCAATCTTTATCAAATGCTCTGAAAATTGGTCACTTTGATACAAAAATTATCAGAGATTTGAACTTTTAACTATAAGACTCATTGAATTATAATATTGTCATCATCAACGTTGGTCAGAAAATAGCAATACCATAATTAAACTTTAATCAAATATCTTTCTACTGTCATAGCAGAAGCTATCTGAATCTGATTTCACCCACAAGTGAAAAAACTTCTCTCAAAAAACTGTTCATCCAATTAAATTTTCCCGTTGGTTCCAATTTAATTGGAGGATAATACTTTTTCTTTCTTTGTAAAAGAGTACTATTAATTATTTACGCAGCGGAAAAACATGAATAAAAAAATCATGAACTTTTTACTTTTTACAGAAACTTTTCTTTCACCGAATAAAAAATCATGAACTTGTTTAGTTCTACTGAAACTTTTACTTTATATAATACATGAACTTTTCTTTTTCTGAAAATTTTCTATTTTCATTTTCAGAACTTTTTCTGTTTACTTTTTTTAATTTCTAAACAAAAAAATTCTCTGAATAATTTGAATAGAAAAACTGTATTATATTTGTCCAAAAAACTGGACAAAATAAAGAAAAAACAAGGGATACTGAAAATGCTGTGCGCGTGCCGTTCGGGTCACTTCTGACCGAAAACGGCCCAAAGGCCCGCAGCGAGCCGTCCGAGCTGCGGCCTGTTCGACGGACCAAAAGGCCCATCAGTGCTTTCGGCCCACTGGCCCAGAGGCTGAGCTAGGGTTTTGCTCGTGGCCGTTCGATCTGATCGGACGGTCCGGCGCCCTTTTAGCTCGATCAAAACAGCCTACGCCACACAGATCTGGGAAAAACCTAATCCTTTCGTCTCTCCCCGTTCCCCTTGTCATCTCCGTCCCTCGCACGGGCTGCGCCCGGCCACCGGTGAGGCTTCTGCCGGCCGCCGGCGACGGCGTCCAAAGCCACTGCACCACGCAAGCCACCTCTTTTCCTTGCCTTTCCTTTTCATTTTCTCCACCTACTGTGGCAGAAAGAACGAGGCCCAGCTGCGCCCGCTCTCCCTGCGCCGTCTCTGTCCCGCAGCAGGGTTTCGGGCTTCGCCGGCCGCCGGCGACGGCGACGAACCGCCGCTGCGCGCGAGCCCCTTTCCTTTCCCCCTTTTCTCCTTCCACCTCACGCCTCCTGTTAGAGAGAGAGAGCCGCGAGCAGAGTCAAACTCTGCTCCCCCTGTGCGTTCGACGGTGGAGCACCCGTTGCGGCGGCGTCCGTTGCCATCCCCTTCGCCGGTGGCGCGTTCCCCTCGTGGTGAGCGCGCCGCCGTCGAGCGGTTTGGCGAGCGGCGCCCTTTGCCCCTCTCGGGGTGGTGTTCTTCTTCCCGAATCCTCGGCATGCCGATGCGACTCGGGATCGAGAGGAATGGCGCGGCCTTGCGGCGGCGCTTCTTTGTCCGTTGAGGAATTTTTCTTTGCCCTGTCTAGGGTTCTTGGGAGGAGGGAGGGATCTTTCTTTCTCTGTTTGTTCTTTGTACCGAAAATCTTAGCCTAGCATGGCCTGATACCATTGTTGTATTCTCTGGATCGGTTAGGGTTAAGGATTCACGGTGGTTTTTACCTTCTCCTTAGATCAATGAACCCGATGGGGTGGTCATGGTGGATGGCGGCGGTGGTGATGACAGATCGTGGGCGAAGTGGTGGCGGCGCTTCCCATCAGCACTGCACTAACCCTAGATCGGTAGGGGTGTAGGTGGGTTGTACGGCGTCGTGGCGAACCTCGTGATGCGAGCCGCCGGCCCCCACTTCTTTATATATAGTGCAGGTGACAGGGGCCCGTCACCCATAGTGGGTCGAGCGCCCCCGATCAGGGCGCGGATCTAAGGGCCCGGTGGGCCGTTGGGCCCACACGGTGGAGATCATCCTAACAAACAGAAGTTTCTCACGTGAACACGAATCGCCGAGATCAGGAGCACTTCACCTGAGGGCAATGCAGCGTGATCCCCTCCTTCTGGCACAAGAAGGGCACGTTCTAGGATAAACAAACAAAAATGTAAGTGCTAGGTTGGGATTCTGAAGAAACCGAGTGTAGAGGGAGGAGCAGGAACTCACGAAGCGGGACCAGAGGGAGGGCGCGGAGAAGAGGGCCGCGAGCAGGAGGAGCGCGAGGACGGCGAGCAAGATCCGGTAGGAGAGGGAGGCGGTGGGGGGCCTGGGGTCCTCGAGGGCGAGGAGGGAGCGGAGGGGAGACGGAAGGAGCTGCTTGTGGTGATGGTGGTGCGGGAGGAGAGGTGAGGAGCGGTGGGCGCCCTTGCCGTCGTCGTTGTCGTCGCGGCCGCGGGCGGCGGAGGTGGAAGCGAATGGGGAGGATGCGGCGGACGCGTCGGAGTCGCGCTTTGCTGGGGAGTTGGATGCGCCGTCGATTGCCGAAGCTCCGCCATCGCTTCCGCCGGCGGCGCGGTGCGAGACGAGAGTGGGAGTGTAGCACCTGTTTCACCGTGCAGTCTCAGGACGTCGCTTTCGGTGCGGGACGGTTTGTGCGAATGCATCTGAGTCGATCTCGTCCTTCGATTCTCGATCCGACGGCGACTTGGGCACACATCGTGGAAACCTTCGCTTCCGTTTGCATATAAAAAGAAATCCCCTTGGATTTTGAGTCCAATTTTTGTGTTTGGTCTAAGAAATCCCTTGTATGGGATGTGGAGTATCTGCTCGTAAGCTCATATGCTTTTTGATAAACAGTAATTTTAGAAAGAAAAAACTGGCGAACATTAACAAATGTTTCGGGTGCTTGCAAAGTTTCACCAGGAAATCACATTCTTGAAAGTCATGGCTGAAAAAGCAAAATAAATGCTCTGAAAATGAAAACTCTCAACGCATTTTGGAGCCTCGATTTTATTATGCCACGACTTCCACAAATGCAATTCCATAATGAAACCTTACAAGCATTCCAAAATTTTCTTAATATTTGTCCCAAAAATCCTTTTTTTTCTTCTAATGTTTTCTTTTTATTTTACTATCCATATCAGGAGCATTTGAGCTCGAGCTGAGAAAGGGATTTTGTCGTATTCTATATCACATAAGAAGTTCATCCTCATTATCTTATTTATCTTAACATACAACCTATCCACTTCATCATATATGTCTCATACTCCCTTTGGTCCTTTTTACTCCGCGTATTAGATTTGTGTCAAGTCAAACTTTACAAAGTGTGACCAAATATAAATTAAAAAATATCAACATCTACAATACCAAATATATAATCTATAAAACTACATTTCGTAATGAGTCTAACAATATTGATTGACTTTTGTGGATGTTGATACTTTTCTGTACAAGTTTGGTCAAAGTACACATACTTTGATTTCGGACAAAACTTATATGCAAACTAAAAATGACCGGAGGGAGTACGAGATATATATGATGAAGTGGATAGGCTTTGTGAATCGCCCAGGTTTTTTTAGACCTCCGGTTTTGGACGCCAAATCTCCACCCTTGAGAAGCCCGATATATTTCTGTGACACCCCAAAATTTTGACCTTGATTTATTGATTTAAATTTTTTGCCAGAAAATAAAACTTTTCCATTTGTCAAGATTTACCTTTTTGTTATGGTGGATTTTTACCTCTAGTGGGAAAACCTTCAAAAAAGGTAGTGTTGGACTTTATGCCCTCTTTATAAAACAATTCTTTAACAGTGGGTTTAATTGCAAGATTTGTTTTCTCAGAGCTTTATTCTTTTAAAATGATTTCTTTTGAATTTGGAGCCTGTTTTGCACTACAACCATTTGACAAATGCTTTTAAAATTTCCACCAAAATTTGGGGATGTCATGTGATGTTTCCACATCACTTTTATGCAAAAATACCTTTTGACCATTGGAGATTTTGAGCTCTACACCAACTTTTCCAATCTGGTCCAGTAGGCACTTTTGCACTACAACCCATTTAAATATTTCTTTAAAAATTCTTCCAAGTGTTTGGAGATGTCAGTGGATGCATACAATTCATCTTCATGCAAAAGCCCAGTGTTGTTCTTTGAAAAATTTGAGTGAATCAACCTCTTTTTCATTCTGGTCCAGTTTGGTGTTTTGTACTGCAACCCTATTTTATTTTGCTCTGGTGCCCATGACCCTTTTTCCTACTTGTAGCCCTCCCTTCAAAACCCTTAAGTCCAGGAGAGTGGACTCATTGGAGGTTTTTAAGTGCATGCAATAAACCCTTTTCTTTCTGTCCAAAACTGGAGTTTTGCAAAACTTGCACTAACAAGTTTCTGGTTTTGCACATATGATCTTGCCTTCATCATCTGCATCTAAAGAGACCTTGATCTGGAGATTTTGGCCACTCCAAGAGTTGCCTAAGTGCACTTGGCATTCTGTCGAGCAATTGGTGTGCACAGTCAGCTTTGGGCATGTTTCCTAGTTTGCACTGTGAACTTGCTCCAATGACCCAGCAACCATGTCCACTAAACTCCTAGCTGCCTCTATCCTAGTCCTGTTATTTGCCAGCCCCACCCTCGCGCTCTAGACCGCCCTGGCATTTCGTCGAGCGGGTTCCGTGCGTGCTCTGGGCGCGCCCAGAGCGCACGTTTTGCACGCGCGCGCACTGAGCCGCCGTGCCGCACTGCCGCACTCGACGCGGCCCGTCCCTGGCCCCTGCTCCACCGCTGAACCGCGCACTAGCTCGCCCCCTCTCCACGCCATCTCTGGCGCCCTGCAGCGCCGCTGGCAGAGCCCTTGGCGGCACGCCGGCGTCGGCAGCGGCCTCTGCCATGTTCGGCACCGCCCAAACCACACCAGCGCGCCAGCTGCCCCTGTGAATAGCTCGATCTTATCCCGAAGCTCGTCGGCACGCGCTCGTCGCCGCCACGTCGCCCTGCAGCTACAGCACGGCTGTCGCCGGCGATCTTATCTTCAGCCGCCGCGGTCCAACCTCGAGCTCCTATTTAAAGGGTCCCCGAACTCGTTCAAGACCTCAGGCGACCTCAGACCCTCCCCGTAGAGCTTCCCTAGCAGTGGATTGACGGGAGAAGACCGTCTTCACCAACTCCGGCCAGTTCGGCCGCCGCCAAACTCTGGTGCAATACGTCGCAGCCAGCCACTCTTTCGCTCAACCAACGCCACCAGTAACTTCCCCTGGTCCTTGCGAAGCTGCCCATCTGCCCAACCTCGATCGGAGACCACCGGAGCCCAAAGACCACTTCACCACCGTAGCCCTCTCCGCCGCGGAGCTCGCCGCCGGCGACTCCTCCCACCTCCGACGACCCAGCGACCACCAAGAGGACCGCCTCGGTCTGGCTGTTCCATCCCCGCCCTTGGATGCCCGTGAGGCGCTGCCGTTCGTCGACGGCGATCGCCGGAGCCCCGCTCCCGTCGGGTAGAAGAGAGGAGGGGGAGGGAAGAACGGTCAAACCTGACCAGTGGGCCCTCTGGACCCACTGTCAGTGACCCGCACGCCGCCTTCTCTGTTTTAAGTGAAGACGCAGACGTCCTGAGTACGTTTCCTTTGCTGCGAAAGCGTATTCCTCCCGAAACGTTTTCTTTTCTGGTTTTATTTAAAAACATAAGTTTGACTGATCTTTGACTGGCTATAACTTTTAAAATAAAACTCCAAATGAGTTGATTCTTTTTCCTACCTCTCTCAAATTCCACCTAGTTTATTTTAAGATTTATTTAAAAAATATTTGAGACAACTTTTTGTACTGTGTTTGAAATATTTGTTATTTGAATATTTTCCAAAATAGGAATTTGGAGGGGGGAGAAAGCTTTCAAAAAGTGCATCCTTTGCATACTCTTGAAGGCAAGCATTTCTAAACTCTGGCATAATATTCTGTTGTGGTGTTCTGATACGATTACAACACCTTTTGGCTTGGAGTGTGCGTTATCTTTATGTAACGATAAAGTCTCGTGCATGAGTGCTTTTTGGAGATATTTTGTGGTCATCAATGGATACACTAGTGATTTGGATCACCCTCGTGAGCTCCTCATGCATACCGGAAGGAAGCCGGGAAAGTCGTGGTCTTGGGTAGACACGAGCTTGTCCCTAGTCCCTCGTCGAGACGAGTATGTCCGGTATGGCATGGTGAGGCTTGATGAGTGGTGATTTATTCCACTAATGGTAATTTTGTTGGAGGATTCTTGGACCACCTGAGTCGGTCGCAGGTCGAGTCTTGGTCAGTAGCTTCCCTATTTGTTGGTACCACCACTTGTCCCTGTCGCAGACGGGGTATGGTTCAGTAAGTTGTCAACCCCTTACCAAAGCACACATCGTACAGAGAGGCCATAGTGGAAGATATCGGAGGCCTCCGGTAGGCATGCCACTTGGTCCAGGGGCATGGGTGTTTCCGGTTGGGACCGAGAGGGGGGCACCCCTTAGAGCGCGCGTATAGAAGTTTGATCCCATGCTACGTCGAGGTTGTAGCCTCCCCACTTAGAGTTTTGCTCGGCAGGTGTCGTGGGTGATTCCAGACATCGGTGAGTTAAGCTGGTGTGTGCAGGTCAGGCGTGTTTTCAATTAAAAGGCCGTAGGCGGAATTAGTCCCGATGGACTAAGTAAATCCGTTACTCGTGGGAAAATAGTACTCCCTCTGCAGAGGATATATCCTGTTGGATAGCCATGTTCTTGAGTAAGGACCACAGTCTGAGTTAGATCTAGTAACGGTATTCGGATGGAGAACGATTTAACTAGAACTCAGTGATGGTTTTCGGATGGAGACACGGCTAACTGGATCATAGTAACGGTATTTGGATGGAGAACGAATTAGATAGAGCTCAGTGACGGTCTTCGGATGGAGAAACGGCTAGACTAGATTTGTGTTTATGACCTGTGACATCTAAGGATCATGTTTTAATTTTGTTATTATTATGGACTAACCATTTACATTACGTATTTTATTGAGTATCCCTGGGATGGTTCTACCTCCTGGACACTCACTGTGATTACTCTTTTATAAGCCCTTTATGTGGTGTCGCTCAGACCCCCGACTGCGGCATGCTTGTCGTTTATTTATCTTTTATAAGCCCTTTATGTGGTGTCGCTCAGACACCCGACTGCGGCATGCTTGTCGTTATTTATCTTTTATAAGCCCTTTATGTGGTGTCGCTCAGACGCCCGACTGCGGCATGGTTACTCTTGCATTTTTTCCTCTCGAGGAGTCATTCAGACACTTGTTTGGTCCTCAGTATTTTACTTTGGGATTTCGGGAGGACTACCGCCCGACTTCTCTTTTGTTTCCCATGCATCATTATCTCTATGTCTGATTGCACTTGTTAATCTGTTCTCATGCATCGTGTTTACTTTTGTTATATCTTATGTTCGAACTATCTTGCGAGTACTTTCATAGTACTCACCCACGTACTGCATGTTCATATTATCTCTGCTTGCGAGCAACGCAGACTTTCGTTGGAGACGTTGTGATTATCATTATTTTGGAGCATGATTGTCCCTTACTATATTGTCCCCGTGTTCTTAATGTTTGCGAGTACATTCAAGCGTACTCACTGGCTTGTCCCTGGCTATTGTCTTGGCCAGATTTTCGCGCATGGAGATAAGCATCACGGTGACAACCTCGGAACCTGCGTGTTGGCGATAGCAGCCTCGCAAAGATATGAGTTATCCTGGTCAGCTGCTTTTGTGGGAAATGGAGTCCCATAGACGCAGATGGATCCAACCGCTTCCGCCCTCAACCATTAGAAACCAAGTGTTGTACTCCTAGGCCACAATGGTCTTGTACTACATATTTTTGTACCTTGCTTGAAATTCTTGTATCAAGTTGGTGCCTCATCAGCTAACAGTAATCCTGGGGCTGGTGAGCACAAAGGCCGTTTTTCTGGGAAATTATATCCCGAAAATCCGGTCGTGACAATTTCACTTGCTACCTGCTCTATTAGCCTTGCCCCCAGCATCAACAGTTTTTCCCCTGGGTCCTTTATCTGCAACACAGCCCAATCCAAAATCCAGTTGCACGTCAGTTTAATCAATCCCAGAGGATCATTCATGTTTTTTCCTATCAAAGATAATAACATTACCAGATCTCCAAATTGTCCATAGCAAGGCAGAAATTGCCCACCGGAACTATTTTTTTGTCATTCTTAGAGAAGCTTTTTATCCACCCCCAAAGCAATCATTGAGATTAGCTGGAACTGGTCGCAAATCAAAGGCACATCTAATTAGGTTCCAAATGAGTTTAGCAACAGAGCAAGAAACGAAAAGATCAATGGTTCATCCTTTCCACAGAAAAACATAGTTTTTGTCACCTTTCCACCCCTTTTTAAAAGATTGTCTCTGGTCAAAATACTTTTTCTGCTGAGAAGCCACAGAAAAAAATTAATTTTAGCTGGAGCCTTGACATTCCATAGGAACTTCCGAAGTCAATACTAGCACAAGTCGAGATCGGAAGCGTGTATCACGAGAGACGAGACGACAGTGCCAGCTAGCTAGCCAGGGTTCGGACGACGAATGCGCCGGCCATTAGACAGCGATGACGAGTAGCATCGAGTAGCATGCACGTACATAACATGTATCAATGTATGGTTCTCCTGCTCTCCCTCCTCCTCCCATCGTTCCCGAGCCTTTGTACGTCCGGTCCTGCGTTTTCAGACATTCCAGTAGAAGCTATAACCACTAGATTAATCAAGTAACTACTGGCAGGACTCTACGTACTTAAGAGTGCCATAAACAGTGTATGTACGGTGGATGCATTTTCTTCAACTCCGTCGCCTTGTGATCACTTAATAGGTCTACCATGTTCACACATACGCACATGCAAATTCACATGGGTTATTTGCATGGCATCGACTGAATCGTCCGCATGCAGCGACGCGATAACGCGCGACCGGTGGAGGCCGGCCGGCGCCACACGTCGCTGCGAGAACCGGACGCCAGGAAGGAAGACGACGCGGGCCTGCCAGGGTACGTAGAGAACGACGGCAGCCATAGGCGTGTAACACGCACACGCGCGTACGTGCAGGGTGCAGCTAGCCTGCCTTGCTAGCTCCGGCACACGGTCCTCCGATCCGACCTCCGGTTCCTATAAAAGGGCACTCGTGAGCTTCCTCGTCCCAAAGCAAGCAAGCAGCCTGAGCGCTAGTTGATCGATCAACTAGCCAGCCAAGGAGCGGAGTGAGAGTGTGAGGAAGATGTTCGGGTGGATGACGCCGCCGCAGCTCAAGGGGAAGGTGGTGCTCATGCGCAGGAACCTTCTCGACTTGAACCACTGGCAGCAACCCGTGAGCCACGACACCTGGGACGAGGTCACCACCAAAGGCGTCACCTGCCAGCTCATCAGCTCCACCGTCGCCGACCCGAGTAAGGAGCATCTAAGCGCATCCGTCCATATCCTATGTGTTTATATTTACGGGATTCTTAAATCTCCGACCGCGACCTAATTAACCAAGTCATAGTCGATGCTACATTCACAAGATCTTACGTGGAGATTCGTGCAAAAAAATTAATTTCTTTTTTTCTTTTCTATATGCTCGGTCACTTGACCGAGACATTGGTTAAATCTTAGTCGACTAAGATCTAGCGACACTCTTATACTTAAGAAGAGGCAAATGCATATTATTTTCTTTTTCAAAATAGAGGGAAAAAAGACGTCAATACACATCTTACGTTCCCTCATGGGGCGGCCCGAACGAACAATCGTTCCCCGACCAGTTAGGAAGGAATTAACATTTTAGTTTGCTAAAGAGAACACTCCAATCGAACGCTTCGGAATTGTCATGCGAAAACAGATAAAATGGCCATGCCGTTGTATAAGGATTGCCATGTTTCAAAGTAAAAATTGTCATGTTGTATAAAAGGATTGTCAGCAAATTGCTTATGCTATGGAAGAGTAATTTCCATAAGTTTTCAGGGGTTTGTCATAATTGCAACATGCAGAATTTCAGTCTAAAAAGAATGCTCCGAATTTGCCATGCTGGCTGCAGGGAAATTGCCATGCTACATCAACAACAACAAATAAAAATTGCAATGATGTAAACATACAAATTGGCATCCCTAATGTACGCTTAGAAGGATGCGTGAGAGTGAATGGTTCGCACAAGGGATGCAAAGTGCCTGGGGTCTTTCGTTCAGACGTCAAATTTTTAACATTCCCAGGAAAAAAAAAACTTGGTCTCTCCATCGATTGATACACACCTCCTTCATTTATGTATAGCTAGTAACCCCCCGCAAAGTGATTAAGCAAGCTATCGATCGCATATATGGATGCAGATGATGAGAGTGGCACCCGGGGTCTCTTGGGCGAAGAGGAGCGGGTTGAGCACTGGGTGCTCCACTTGCCCCCGATCAACCACGGCGATACCACCTACGATGTCACCTTCGACTGGGACGTGAAGAAGCAAGGCATTCCTGGCGCCGTCATCGTTCGGAACTACCATGCCACCCAGTTCCTCCTCAAGACCATCACCATCGACGACATCCCCGGCCACGCCGGCCCCATCGTCTTCGTCGCAAATTCATGGGTCTATAACACCAACAAGTACCACTACGACCGAGTCTTCTTCACCAACGACGTAAGTGTGCTCGCCTAGCTCTAGTTGGACATATTCATGTATCAGTTTCATGAACATTTAACCTTTCTCATTTATATAAAATAAAGTACTCCGCTACATGCAAATCTAACGTTAGGTTTTTTGACATGACAAATCGAACGTTTTTCATGGCAAATTATGTTAAGCGAGGATGACAAGTTTAGTTGACGAGCATGGCAAATCTGTTTCAATTCATTTTTTGTCATCAAATTGTCATGCTTAACAACTAAATTTATCGTCATCGCACCAATATAAATTGCCATAAAACATCAAATTTGTTATGCCTAAAAATTTGACGTTAGATTTTTAGTGTTTCTCTGAAAATAAAAGGAGGATAAACACCGACTTCCTCATCGGACCATGAACAATTAATAAGTGAACTGAACAATCATGACATGCAATGCAGACGTACCTGCCAAGCGAGATGCCGACGTTGTTGCAGCCGTTCCGAGAGGACGAGCTCCGGATCCTGCGAGGGGACGACCCCAGGCAGAAGAACGGCGCCTATGAGGAGCACGACCGCGTCTACCGCTACGACCTCTACAACGACCTCGGCGATCCAGACCACAAGAACCCTCGCCCCACCCTCGGCGGCCCGGACAGCTTGTACCCATACCCGCGCCGAGGCCGCACCGGCAGGAAGCCCATGGTGACCGACCCCACGTGCGAGAGCAGGAACGTCTTACCCGTGCTCCAACAGTTCTATGTCCCCCGCGACGAGAACTTCAACCATGTCAAGAAAGCCGACTTCACGGCCTACCTCATCAAGGCCATCTCCGGCGGCATCCTCCCCCTCCTCCGCCAGCAGTTCGACTCCGTCTCGCCGCGCGAGTTCGACGACTTCGAGGACATGTACAAGCTCTACGAAGGCGGGCTTAAGATCCCCGACATCCCCGCCCTGGACGAGCTGTTCAAATCGTTCCCGCCGCTGAGGAGCATCATGCCGGCCGGCGGGGACTTCCTCCTCAAGATGCCCATGCCGCATGTCATCAAGGAGGACAAGCTCGCGTGGCGGACGGACGAGGAGTTCGCCCGGGAGATGCTCGCCGGCCTCAACCCACACATCATCACCCGCCTGAAGGTGTTCCCTCCGAGGAGCACGCTTGAAGGGTACGGTGACCAGACGAGCAAGATCACGGTGGAGCACATCCAACACAACCTCGGCAAGCTCAGCGTCGACAAGGCAATCGACGCCAAGAGGCTCTTCATCCTAGACCACCACGACAACTTCATGCCTCACCTGCTAAAGATCAACAGTCTTCCAAACACATTCGTCTAGGCCACCAGGACGCTTCTTTTCCTGCAAGACGACGGCACTCTCAAGCCAATCGCCATCGAGCTCAGCAAGCCCCTACTTAACGACCTCGGCACCAAAGTGGTCGGCGCCGACAGCAAGGTCTACACGCCCCCCTCCTGTGGCTCGGAGTCGGAGAGGGCTGTCCAAGACACCATCTGGCAGCTGGCCAAGGCCTACGCCGCCGTGAACGATTCCGCGTGGCACGGCCTCATCAGCCACTGGCTCCATACGCACGCAGTCATCGAGCCGTTCGTGATCGCCACCAACCGGCAGCTCAGCGTCACGCATCCCATCCACAAGCTCCTGCAGCCACACTACCGCGACACCATGACCATCAACGCCCTGGCACGCCAAGTCCTCATTAGCGCTGGTGGCTTCTTCGAGATGACCGTCTGTCCAGGTGAGCACGCACTGAGAATCTCCTCTGAAGTCTATAGGAACTGGAACTTCACCGAGCAGGCACTGCCGGTAGACCTGATCAAGAGAGGTGTGGCGAAGGAGGACACGGAGAGCCCGTGCGGAGTGTCGCTGCACATCAAGGACTATCCGTACGCGGTGGATGGGTTGGCCGTCTGGTCGGCCATCGAGACTTGGGTCGACGAGTACTGCAGGATCTACTACCCCTGTGATGACGTGCTTCGGTCCGACGTCGAGCTACAGGCATGGTGGAAGGAGGTGCGTGAGGTCGGCCATGGCGACATCAAAGACCAGCCCTGGTGGCCCAAGATGACAACCGTGAACGAGCTCGTCAGGTCATGTGCCACCATCATCTGGATCGCCTCTGCGCTGCATGCGGCCGTCAACTTTGGCCAGTACTCATACGCCGGCTACCTCCCCAACCGTCCGACGGTGAGCCGACGGCAGATGCCGGAGCCGGGCACCAAGGAGTACAAGGAGGTGGAGACTGACCCGGACCTGGCCTTCATCCACACCATCACGAGCCAGCTCCAAAGCATCATTGGAGTGTCGGTGATCGAGGTCCTGTCCAACCACTCCTCCGACGAAGTCTACCTGGGGCAGCGCGATGAGCCAAAGTGGACATCAGATGTGAAGGCGAAAAAGGCGTTCGAGGACTTCAGCCAGAAGTTGATCGACATCGAGAAGAGAATCATGAATATGAACGCGAATCGCCAACTCAAGAACCGGAATGGGCCAGCAAAATTCCCCTACATGCTTCTCTACCCCAACACATCTGACATCGATGGTGAGAGCGCCACCGGGATCACAGCCAAGGGCATCCCCAACAGCATCTCCATCTGATGAATGTTATGGCGTTATGTTATTGTTGTATATTTCCCATTTCAAATAAGGAACGCTGCATGTGCACGTTCATGAGTGGCCAGAAGCGTGCTCGTTCACGTTGAGGCGAGTTGTGTTTATTTTCCTGTTGATGAAGCTGTTTTGGCCGCAATGCAAAGCCCGTGGGATGGCACGGATGAAGGGTTGTGGTCGGCCAGTGTGTTGAGCTGGACCGTATATATGTTGAATAAAGCAAGCGAGTGTCTATTTGCATGTCTACTGATTTTGAATTTGACATTAGTCAGATTTTCTTCATAACGACACATGTTGATGGTTTTGCTGATGTCGACCACTTTTTCCTCCGAAGTGTTTTGTTTTCTCTTTTCTCTCTGTTTTTAGATGTTTTCATGCAAAAAACTTGTTCATGGCAACCATAATTTTTGTTCATTCTTTTCTCCTGAGATGGTAACTTTTGCTCATATTACTTTCCTTCTTCGGTTCACCACCGCTTCATGGTATTACGATTTTCCATGTGATATTTTTGTCCATGCTAGTTGTTTCTTGTTCTATAAATTTTGTTCACGGTTGTGATGATTTTGGCTCAAATTAATTTACGAAAAGTGTAACGCCCACACGTGTGGGCGTTAGCCAACTCACCCACACGCCTCCATCACCGTCCAGTAACTTCTGCACGAATCTTGGCACGAATTAACTGATTTGTATGTCACGTAGGACAACTCGCGTGTGTGGTGTCTGAGAGAGGTCGCCCACACATCCGTTTTACCACACGGAGGGGCCGGTGTGTGGGTGTTTAGCAGTTCGCCCACACACCAGTTTTCAGTCACGCACAAGGGCTGGTGTGTGGGCGTTTGCCATCTCGCCCACACACCCGCCTCCTCTCCCACACTCAAGCTGCCAGTTGCCATGCGTTTTGCAGTGTACATGGCAACTGCCCTAGTGTGTTTGCAAGCAGATGGCAACTCTCTTTTTTTTACCCGAACATGTCAGTTGCCATATGTTTTGCATGGTACATGGCAAATTGCCCTAGCGTGCACGTAAGCAGATGGCTCTTTCTTTTTAAATGGCAACTGCCCTAGCGTGCTTGCACTAGTAGAAAAAGGGCCTTTAGTCCCGGTTCATAAGGGCCTTTAGTCCCGGTTCTTACACGAACCGGGACTAAAGGCCCTCCACGTGGCCGCTGCCTGGAGGTCCACCTTTAGTCCCGGTTGGTAACACCAACCGGTACTAAAGGAAATTTTATGATTTTTTTTGATTTTTTTATTTTCAAATTTCTGAATTATTTTAACCTGTAATCTCTAGTCACCCTCATCACTGCTCAATTTAACCTCTAATCTCTAATCACCCCTCATCATTCCAAATCATCTAACTTCCCGGACAGTCACCCATCCTCTCACTACTCCAGCCTGAGCACGCTTAACTTCCGGGTTCTATTCTCCCTCGTTTCCAAGTCTGCACTTGTTGTTTTCCTGACAATAATAAGATGTCAATCCTATTAACCCTCAGGAATTTAGCTTGAGCATGAAGTCACACATTTCACTGTTTGAGTTTGAAACTATTGTTCTAAAAAACAATAATTATTTAGTAACACTAATATTTTTTGAATAAGTAGTTTGACCATAGTTTGACCACAGTTTGACCAGATTTGACCAAAATTAAAAAAAACTGAAATAATTATTTAGTAACACTAATATTTCTTGAATAATTAGTTTGACCATTGTTTGACCACAGTTTGACCAGATTTGACCAAAATTCAAAAAAACTGAAATAATTATTTAGTAACACTAATATTCTTGAATAATTATTTAGTAACACTAATACTTCTTGAATAAGTAGTTTGACCATAGTTTAACCAGATTTAACCAAAATTCAAAAAAAAACAGAAATTTGAGCATAACTTTTTTTCTTTTTAGAATTTGAGAATTCTAAAAATTTGCAAACAGGCCGTAGGCAATCAAAATCGGATGCGGATTTTTGTGCTGAACATTTTGATATATTATACGTTTTTTCTGACATCGTATGCAAAAGTTATAGCCGTTTTACATTTTCCCTACACTTTTTGCAAAACATGTCCAAATTTAAGTTTTTAAATTTTCCTAACTAGTACATGTAGTAACATAACTACATGTGGAAGGATTTTAATTTTTGAAGTTTTTATCATTTTCTTTTGCTTTTTACATGAAAAGGCGATCCACGGGGGGGGGGGGGATAGAGTTTGAAAATGGGACCTTTAGTACTGGTTCGTGCCATGAACCGGTACTAATGCCTCAAACCCCATTAGTACCGGTTGGTGGCTCGAACCGGGACTAAAGGTCTAAACTTTAGTACCGGTTTGCCTCAAACCCCATTAGTACCGGTTGGTGGCTCGAACCGGGACTAAAGGTCTAAACTTTAGTACCGGTTGGTGCCACGAACCGGTACTAATGGACATCGCACCCTTTAGTCCCGGTTCGTGGCACCAACCGGGACTAAAGGTCCCATTTGAACCGGGACTAATGCCTGTACGGTGCCCTAGCTGCTCGAACCGGGACTAATGCTCACATTAGTCCCGGTGCATTAGTCCCGGTTCGTAATGCAACCGGGATTAATGCTCTTTTCTGGCCGAACCAAAGCCCTGTTTTCTACTAGTGTTGTGAGCACATGGCAACTCTCTCTTTTACCCGAACATGTTTTTTGCCATGCCTTTTTTTGTAGCGCTACATGGCAACTGCCTAGTGTTAGTAGGTGGCAACTCCTAAAGTTTTGAAATCATGGCAACTGCAGTAGACCAGACCACACATGGCAGCAGCTGTAGTTGTCCAAAAAATGGCAATCTGGAACTGTGACTTGAGATGGCAACTGCAGTTGAGCAAACATGGCAACTGTAGTTGTCCGACATGGCAACCGTAGTTCCGCGACATGGCAACTGCACTTAAACGAACATGGACGAGGGTCCGGCCCATGGCAACTGCGGGGCGCGCGGTAAAGTGTCACGTGGGGCATGCGGGACCACGAGGTACGAGGCCTGACGTACCGGGCGTGTGGGCGTTATCTATTTCGCCCACAGGCACACGTGTAAGAGGGACCGAGAGGGAAAAAAGAGGCGTGTGGGCGCTAGTTGTTTTGCCCACACACAGACGTGTGGGCTGGTCCTCTTAGGCACCACACAGAACGTGTGGGCAGATTCCTTAACGCCCACACGTGTGGCAGTTATCGGCGTCCTTAATTTAATGTTTGAAAAAAAATCTAAACTTGGCACATGCCCAATTTAGTCTTCCCAGGCAACGAGTTTTAGTGGGGCGCTCCTCCCATATAGGAACAAAGATGTACATATCTGGGTGTTGGAAATATGCCCTAGAGGCAATAACAAAATGGTTATTATTATATTTCCTTGTTCATGATAATTGTCTATTGTTCATGCTATAATTGTGTTATGCGGGAATCGTAATACATGTGTGAACACATAGACCATAACATGTCCCTAGTGAGCCTCTAGTTGACTAGCTCGTTGATCAATAGATGGTTACGGTTTCCTGACCATGGACATTGGATGTCATTGATAACGGGATCACATCATTAGGAGAATGATGTGATGGACAAGACCCAATCCTAAGCATAGCACTAGATCGTGTAGTTCGTTTGCTAAAGCTTTTCTAGTGCCAAGTATCATTTCCTTAGACCATGAGATCGTGCAACTCCCGGATACCGTAGGAATGCTTTAAGTGTACCAAATGTCACAATGTAACTGGGTGGCTATAAAGGTGCACTGTAGGTATCTCCGAAAGTGTGTTGGGTTGGCACGGATCGAGACTAGGATTTGTCACTCCGTATGACGGAGAGGTATCTCTGGGCCCACTCGGTAATGCATCATCATAATGAGCTCAATGTGATTAAGTATTTAGTCACGGGATCATGCATTACGGAACGAGTAAAGTGACTTGCCGGTAACGAGATTGAACGAGGTATTGGGATACCGACGATCGAATCTCGGGCAAGTAACGTACCGATTGACAAAGGGAATTGTATACGGGATTGCTTGAATCCTCGACATCGTGGTTCATCCGATGAGATCATCATGGAACATGTGGGAGCCAACATGGGTATCCAGATCCCACTGTTGGTTATTGGCTAGAGAGCGGTCTCGGTCATGTCTGCATGATTCCCGAACCCGTAGGGTCTACACACTTAAGGTTCGATGATGCTAGGGTTATAAGGAAGATTTGTATGTGGTTACCGAATGTTGTTCGGAGTCCCGGATGAGATCCCGGACGTCGCAAGGAGTTCCGGAATGGTCCGGAGGTGAAGATTTATATATGGGAAGTCATCATACGGTCACCGGAAATATTCGGGGGTATACCGGTATTGTACCGGGACCACCGGAGGGGTTCCAGGGGTCCACCGGGAGGGTCCATCTACCCTGGAGGGCCTTATGGGCTGTAGGTGGAAGGGAACCAGCCCCTAAGTGGGCTGGGCGCCATCCCCCCTAGGGCCCATGCGCCTAGGGTTGGGGGGGGGGAGAACACTAAAGGGGGCGCCCCCTTGCTTGGGGGGCAAGCCCCCTTCCCCTTGGCCGCCCCCCTCTAGATCTCATCTAGAGGGGCCGGGCCCCTCCCCCCTTCTCCCTATAAATAGAGGGGTAGAGGGAGGGCTACAGCACCACATCCAAGGTGCAGCCCCTCCCCTCCCCAACACCTCTCCTCCTCCGCGTGAGCTTGGCGAAGCCCTGCCGGAGAACTGCCACTCCATCACCACCACGCCGTCGTGCTGCTGTTGGAGCCCTCTTCCTCAACCTCTCCCTCCTCCTTGCTGGATCAAGGTGCGGGAGACGTCACCGGGCTGCACGTGTGTTGAACGCGGAGGCGCCGTTGTTCGGCGCTTGGATCGGAATCAACCGCGATCTGAATCACTACGAGTACGACTCCCTCATCCGCGTTCTCGTAACGCTTCCATCTCACGATCTTCAACGGTATGAAGATGCACTTCCCTCTCTCTCGTTGCTAGTTACTCCATAGATTGATCTTGGTGATGCGTAGAATTTTTTTAATTTCTGCAACGATCCCCAACAGTGGCATCATGAGCTAGGTCTATGCGTAGTTTCTATGCACGAGTAGAACACAAGTTGTTGTGGGCGTCGATTTTGTCAATTTACTTGCCGTTACTAGTCTTATCTTGATTCGGCGGCATCGTGGGATGAAGCGGCCCGGACCGACCTTACACGTACGCTTACGTGAGACAGGTTCCACCGACTGACATGCACTAGTTGCATAAGGTGGCTATCGGGTGTCTGTCTCTCCCACTTTAGTCGGATCGGATTCGATGAAAAGGGTCCTTATGAAGGGTAAATAGAAATTGGCATATCACGTTGTGGTTTTGGCGTAGGTAAGAAACGTTCTTGCTAGAAACCTATAGCAGCCACGTAAAAGTTTGCAACAACAATTAGAGGACGTCTAACTTGTTTTTGCAGCATGTGTCATGTGATGTGATATGGCCAGAAGAATGTGATGAATGATATATGTGATGTATGAGATTGATCATGTTCTTGTAATAGGAATCACGACTTGCATGTCGATGAGTATGACAACCGACAGGAGCCATAGGAGTTGTCTTAATTTATTTATGACCTGCGTGTCAACTGAAACGTCATGTAATTACTTTACTTTATTGCTAACTGTTAGCCATAGTAGTAGAAGTAATAGTTGGCGAGACAACTTCATGAAGACACGATGATGGAGATCATGGTGTCATGCCGGTGACGATGATGAACATGGCGCCCCGAAGATGGAGATCAAAAGGAGCAAAATGATATTGGCCATATCATGTCACTATTTGATTGCATGTGATGTTTATCATGTTTTACATCTTATTTGCTTAGAACGACGGTAGCATAAATAAGATGATCCCTCGCTAAAATTTCAAGAAAGTGTTTCCCCTAACTGTGCACCGTTGCGAAGGTTCGTTGTTCCGAAGCACCACGTGATGATCGGGTGCGGCATGCTTTACAGCTTAGAACCGGGGCTCCAAAAGCGTTTCGAGCAGCACGGAGCATATGAGATGTTCCAAGAGCTGAAAATGGTTTTCCAAGCTCATGCCTGGGTCGAGAGATATGAAGTCTCCGACAAGTTCTATAGTTCTAAGATGGAGGAGAATAGTTCCGTCAGCGAACACATACTCAAAATGTCTGGGTTGCACAACCGCTTGTCTCAGCTAGGAGTTAATCTCCCGGATGACGCGGTCGTTGACAGAATCCTTGAGTCACTTCCACCTAGCTACAAAAGCTTTGTGATGAACTTCAATATGCAGGGGATGGAGAAAACCATTCCTGAGGTATATTCGATGCTGAAATCAGCGGAGGTGGAGATCAAAAAGAAACATCAAGTGTTGATGGTGAATAAGACCACTAAGTTCAAGAAAGGCAAGGGTAAGAAGAACTTCAAGAAATACGGCAAGGGAGTTGCCGCGCCCGGTAAGCAAGCTGCCGGGAAGAAGACAAAGAATGGACCCAAACCTGAGACTGAGTGCTTTTATTGGAAGGGAAACGGTCACTGGAAGCTGAACTGCCCCAAGTACTTAGCGGATAAGAAGGCCGGCAATACCAAAGGTATATGTGATATACATGTTATTGATGAAGGAAATATGCCCTAGAGGCAATAATAAAGTATTATTTATTTCCTTATATCATGATAAATGTTTATTATTCATGCTAGAATTGTATTAACCGGAAACATAATACATGTGTGAATACATAGACAAACAGAGTGTCACTAGTATGCCTCTACTTGACTAGCTCGTTAATCAAAGATGGTTATGTTTCCTAGCCATAGACATGAGTTGTCATTTGATTAACGGGATCACCTCATTAGGAGAATGACGTGATTGACTTGACCCATTCCGTTAGCTTAGCACTCGATCGTTTAGTATGTTGATATTGCTTTCTTCATGACTTATACATGTTCCTATGACTATGAGATTATGCAACTCCCGTTTACCGGAGGAACACTTTGTGTGCTACCAAACGTCACAACGTAACTGAGTGATTATAAAGGTGCTCTACAGGTGCTTCCGAAGGTACTTGTTGGGTTGGCGTATTTCGAGATTAGGATTTGTCACTCCGATTGTGGGAGAGGTATCTCTGGGCCCACTCAGTAATGCACATCACTATAAGCCTTGCAAGCATTGTAACTAATGAGTTAGTTGCGGGATGATGTATTACGGAACGAGTAAAGAGACTTGCCGGTAACGAGATTGAACTAGGTATTGAGATACCGACGATCGAATCTCGGGCAAGTAACATACCGATGACAAAGGGAACAACGTATGTTGTTATGCGGTTTGACCGATAAAGATCTTCGTAGAATATGTGGGAGCCAATATGAGCATCCAGGTTCCGCTATTGGTTATTGACCGGAGAGGTGTCTCGGTCATGTCTACATAGTTCTCGAACCCGTAGGGTCCGCACGCTTAACGTTACGATGATGGTTATATTATGAGTTTATGTGTTTTGATGTACCGAAGGAGTTCGGAGTCCCGGATGAGATCGGGGACATGACGACGAGTCTCGAAATGGCTGAGACGTAAAGATCGATATATTGGACGACTATATTCGGACTTCGGAAAGGTTCCGAGTGATTCGGGTATTTTTCGGAGTACCGGAGAGTTACGGGAATTCGTATTGGGCCTTAATGGGCCATACGGGAAAGGAGAGAAAGACCTCAAAAGGTGGCCGCACCCCTCCCCATGGTCTGGTCCGAATTGGACTAGGGAAGGGGGGCGCCCCCTTCTTTCCTTCTCCTTTTCCCTTCCCTTTTTCCTATTCCATGTGGGAGGAGGAATCCTACTAGGACTAGGGAGTCCTAGTAGGACTCCACACTTCTGGCGCGCCCTAAGGGCTGGCCGACCTCCCCTCCTCCATCCTTTATATACGGGGGCAGGGGGCACCCTATAGACACACAATTGATATACGATATTTTAGCCGTGTGCGGTGCCCCCCTCCACCATATTACACCTCGATTATATCGTTGCGGAGCTTAGGCGAAGCCCTGCGTAGGTAGAACATCATCATGGTCACCACGCCGTCGTGCTGACGGAACTCTCCCTCAACACTCGGCTGGATCGGAGTTCGAGGGACGTCATCGAGCTGAACGTGTGCTGAACTCGGAGGTGCCGTGCGTTCGGTACTTGATCGGTCGGATCGTGAAGACGTACGACTACATCAACCGCGTTGTGTTAACGCTTCCGCTTTCGGTCTACGAGGGTACGTGGACACACTCTCCCCTCTCGTTGCTATGCATCACCATGATCTTGCGTGTTCGTAGGAATTTTTTTGAAATTACTACGTTACCCAACAGTGGCATCCGAGCTTGGTTTTATGCGTTGATGCTATGCACGAGTAGAACACAAGTGAGTTGTGGGCGATATAAGTCATACTGCTTACCAGCATGTCATACTTTGGTTCAGCGGTATTGTGAGATGAAGCGGCCCGGACCGACATTACGCGTACGCTTACGCGAGACTGGTTTCACCGTTATGAGCACTCGTTGCTTAAAGGTGACCGACGGGTGTCTGTCTCTCTCACTTTAGTTGAACCGAGTGTGGCTACGCCCGGTCCTTGCGAAGGTTAAAACAACACCAACTTGACAAACTATCGTTGTGGTTTTGATGCGTAGGTAAGAACGGTTCTTGCTAAGCCCGTAGCAGCCACGTAAAACTTGCAACAACAAAGTAGAGGACGTCTAACTTGTTTTTGCAGGGCATGATGTGATGTGATATGGTCAAGACATGATGCTGAATTTTATTGTATGAGATGATCATGTTTTGTAACCGAGTTATCCGCAACTGGCAGGAGCCATATGGTTGTCGCTTTATTGTATGCAATGCAATCGCCCTGTAATGGTTTACTTTATCACTAAGCGGCAGCGATAGTCGTAGAAGCATAAGTTTGGCGAGACGATAACGATGCTACGATGGAGATCAAGGTGTCGCGCCGGTGACGATGGTGATCATGACGGTGCTTCGGAGATGGAGATCACAAGCACAAGATGATGATGGCCATATCATATCACTTATATTGATTGCATGTGATGTTTATCTTTTATGCATCTTATCTTGCTTTGATTGACGGTAGCATTATAAGATGATCCCTCACTAAATTATCAAAGTATAAGTGTTCTCCCTGAGTATCCACTGTTGCGAAAGTTCTTCGTGCTGAGACACCACGTGATGATCGGGTGTGATAGGCTCTACGTTCAAATACAACGGGTGCAAAACAGTTGCACACGCGGAATACTCAGGTTAAACTTGACGAGCCTAGCATATGCAGATATGGCCTCGGAACACGGAGACCGAAAGGTCGAGCGTGAATCATATAGTAGATATGATCAACATAGTGATGTTCACCATTGAAACTACTCCATCTCACGCGATGATCGGACATGGTTTAGTTGATTTGGATCACGTAATCACTTAAAGGATTAGAGGGATGTCTATCTAAGTGGGAGTTCTTAAGTAATATGATTAATTGAACTTAAATTTATCTTGAACTTAGTCCTGATAGTATTGTGCAAATTATTTTGTAGATCAATAGCTCGCGTTGTTGCTTCCCTGTGTTTATTTTTGATATGTTCCTAGAGAAAAATTATGTTGAAAGATGTTAGTAGCAAAGATGCGGATTGGATCCGTGATCTGAGGATTATCCTCATTGCTGCACAGAAGAATTATGTCCTTGATGCACCGCTAGGTGACAGACCTATTGCAGGAGCAGATGCAGACGTTATGAACGTTTGACAAAAGCTCGGTATGATGACTACTTGATAGTTTAGTGCACCACGCTTAACGGCTTAGAATCAGGACTTCAAAGACGTTTTGAACGTCATGGACCATATGAGATGTTCCAGGAGTTGAAGTTAATATTTCAAGCAAATACCCGAGTTGAGAGATATGAAGTCTCCAACAAGTTCTATAGCTAAAAGATGGAGGAGAATGGCTCAAGCAGCGAGCATGTGCTCAGATTGTCTGGGTACTACAATCGCTTGAATCAAGTGGGAGTTAATCTTCCAGATAAAATAGGGATTGACAGAATTCTCTAGTCACCATCACCAAGTTAGTAGAACTTCGTGATGAACTATAGTATGCAAGGGATGACGAAAGTAATTCCCGAGCTCTTCGTGATGCTGAAATCGACGAAGGTAGAAATCAAGAAAAACATCAAGTGTTGATGGTTGACGAGACCACTAGTTTCAAGAAAAGGGCAAAGGGAAGAAGGGGAACTTCAAGAAGAACGGCAAGCAAGTTGCTGCTCAAGTGAAGAAGCCTAAGTCTGGTCCTAAGCCTGAGACTAGGTGCTTCTACTGCAAAGGGACTGGTCACTGGAAGCGGAACTACCCCAAGTATTTGGTGGATAAGAAGGATGGCAAAGTGAACAAAGGTATATTTGATATACAGATTATTGATGTGTATTTTACTAGTGTTCGTAGCAACCCCTCGGTATTAGGTACTGGTTCAGTTGCTAAAGAGTAGTAACTCGAAACGGGAGTTGCATAATGAACAGAAACTAGTTAAGGATGAAGTGACGATGTGTATTGGAAGTGGTTCCAAGATTGATATGATCATCATCGCACACTCCCTATACTTTCGGGATTAGTGTTGAACCTAAATAAATGTTATTTGGTGTTTGCGTTGAGCATGAATATGATTTGATCATGTTTATTGCAATACGGTTATTCATTTAAGTTAGAGAATAATTGTTGTTCTGTTTACATGAATAAAACCTTATATGGTTACACACCCAATGAAAATGGTTCGTTGGATCTCGATCGTAGTGATACACATATTCATAATATTGAAGCCAAAAGATGCAAAGTTAATAATGATAGTGCAACTTATTTGTGGCACTGCCGTTTAGGTCATATCGGTGTAAAGCGCATGAAGAAACTCCATACTGATGGACTTTTGGAATCACTTGATTATGAATCACTTGGTACTTGCGAACCGTGCCTCATGGGCAAGATGACTAAAACACCGTTCTCCGAAACTATGGAGAGAGCAACAGATTTATTGGAAATCATACATACAGATGTATGTGGTCCGATGAATATTGAAGCTCGTGGCGGATATCGTTATTTTCTCACCTTCACAGATGATTTGAGCAGATATGGGTATATCTAATTAATGAAACATAAGTCTGAAACATTTGAAAAGTTCAAAGAATTTCAGAGCGAAGTTGAAAATCATCGTAACAAGAAAAAGTTTCTACGATCAGATCGTGGAGGAGAATATTTGAGTTACGAGTTTGGCCTACATTTGAAACAATGCGGAATAGTTTCGCAACTCACGCCACCCGGAACACCACGACGTAATGGTGTGTCCGAAAGTCGGAATCGTACTTTACTAGATATGGTGCGATCTATGATGTTTCTTACCGATTTACCACTATAGTTTTGGGGTTATGCATTAGAGACAGCTGCATTCACGTAAAAAAAAGGGCACCATCTAAATCCGTTTGAGACGACACCATATGAACTGTGGTTTGGCAAGAAACCAAAGTTGTCATTTCTTAAAGTTTGAAGTTGCGATGCTTATGTGAAAAAGTTTCAACATGATAAGCTTGAACCCAAACCGGAGAAATGCGTCTTCATAGGATACCCAAAGGTGACTATTGGGTATATCTTCTATCACAGATCCGAAGGCAAATTCGTTGCTAAGAATGGATCCTTTCTAGAGAAGGAGTTTCTCTCGAAAGAAGTGAGTGGCAGGAAAGTAGAACTTGATGAGGTAACTGTACCTACTCCCTTATTGGAAAGTAGTTCATCATAGAAATCTGTTCCTGTGATTCCTACACCAATTAGTGAGGAAGCTAATGATGATGATCATGTAACTTCAGATCAAGTTACTATCGAACCTCGTAGGTCAATCAGAGTAAGATCCGCACCAGAGTGGTACGGTAATCCTGTTCTGGAGGTCATGTTACTTGACCATGGCGAACCTACGAACTATGAGGAAGCGATGATGAGCCCAGATTCCGTGAAATGGCTTGAGGCCATGAAATCTGAGATGGGATCCATGTATGAGAACAAAGTATGGACTTTGATTGACTTGCCCAATGATCGACAAGCCATTGAGAATAAATGGATCTTCAAGAGGAAGACGGACGCTGATAGTAGTGTTACTATCTACAAAGCTAGAATTGTCGCAAAAGGTTTTCGACAAGTTTAAGGTGTTGACTACGATGAGAGTTTCTCACTCGTATCTATGCTTAAGTCTATCCGAATCATGTTAGCAATTGCCGCATTTTATGAAATCTGGCAAATGGATAAACAAAACTACATTTCTTAATGGATTTATTAAAGAAGAGTTGTATATGATACAACCAGAAGGTTTTGTCAATCCTAAAGGTGCTAACAAAATTTGTAAGCTCCAGCGATCCATCTATGGACTGGTGCAAGCATCTCGGAGTTGGAATATACGCTTTGATAAGTTGATCAAAGGATATAGTTTTATACAGACTTGCGGTGAAGCCTCTATTTACAAGAAAGTGAGTGGGAGCACTACAGCATTTCTGATAAGTATATGTGAATGACATATTGTTGATCGGAAATAATGTAGAATTATTCTGCAAAGCATGAAGGAGTGTTTGAAAGGAGTTTTTCAAAGAAAGACCTCAGTGAAGCTGCTTACATATTGAGCATCAAGATCTATAGAGATAGATCAAGACGCTTGATAAGTTTTTTCAATGAGTACATACCTTAACAAGATTTTGAAGTGGTTCAAAATGGAACAGTCAAAGAAAGAGTTTCTTGCCTGTGTTACAAGGTGTGAAATTGAGTAAGACTCAAAGCCTGACCACGGCAGAAGATAGAAAGAGAATGAAAGTTATTCCCTATGCCTCGGCCATAGGTTCTATAAAGTATGCCATGCTGTGTACCAGATCTATTGTATACCCTACACTGGCAAGGGAGTACAATAGTGATCTAGGAGTAGATCACTGGACATCGGTCAAAATTATCCTTAGTGGAATAAGGATATGTTTCTCGATTATGGAAGTGACAAAAGGTTCGTCGTAAAGGGTTACGTCGATGCAAGTTTTGACACAGATCTGGATGAGTCTAAATCTCGGTCTAGATACATATTGAAAGTGGGAGCAATTAGCTAGAGTAGCTCCGTGCAGAGCATTGTAGACATAGAAATTTGCAAAATACTTACGGATCTGAATGTGACAGACCCGTTGACTAAAATTATCTCACAATCAAAACATGATCACACCTTAGTACTCTTTGGGTGTTAATCACATAGCGATGTGAACTAGATTATTGACTCTAGTAAACCCTTTGGGTGTTGGTCACATGGTGATGTGAATTATTGATGTTAAATCACATGGCGATGTGAACTAGATTATTGACTCTAGTGCAAGTGGGAGACTGAAGGAAATATGCCCTAGAGGCAATAATAAAGTATTATTTATTTCCTTATATCATGATAAATGTTTATTATTCATGCTAGAATTGTATTAACCGGAAACATAATACATGTGTGAATACATAGACAAACAGAGTGTCACTAGTATGCCTCTACTTGACTAGCTCGTTAATCAAAGATGATTAACGGGATCACCTCATTAGGAGAATGACGTGATTGACTTGACCCATTCCGTTAGCTTAGCACTCGATCGTTTAGTATGTTGCTATTGCTTTCTTCATGACTTATACATGTTCCTATGACTATGAGATTATGCAACTCCCGTTTACCGGAGGAACACTTTGCGTGCTACCAAACGTCACAACGTAACTGGGTGATTATAAAGGTGCTCTACAGATGCTTCCGAAGGTACTTGTTGGGTTGGCGTATTTCGAGATTAGGATTTGTCACTCCGATTGTGGGAGAGGTATCTCTGGGCCCACTCAGTAATGCACATCACTATAAGCCTTGCAAGCATTGTAACTAATGAGTTAGTTGCGGGATGATGTATTACGGAACGAGTAAAGAGACTTGCCGGTAACGAGATTGAACTAGGTATTGAGATACCGACGATCGAATATCGGGCAAGTAACATACCGATGACAAAGGGAACAACGTATGTTGTTATGCGGTCTGACCGATAAAGATCTTCGTAGAATATGTGGGAGCCAATATGAGCATCCAGGTTCCGCTATTGGTTATTGACCAGAGAGGTGTCTCGGTCATGTCTACATAGTTCTCGAACCCGTAGGGTCCGCACGCTTAACGTTACGATGACGGTTATATTATGAGTTTATGTGTTTTGATGTACCGAAGGAGTTCGGAGTCCCGGATGAGATCGGGGACATTTCGAGGAGTCTCGAAATGGCCGAGACGTAAAGATCGATATATTGGACGACTATATTCGGACTTCGGAAAGGTTCCGAGTGATTCGGGTATTTTTCGGAGTACCGGAGAGTTACGGGAATTCGTATTGGGCCTTAATGGTGTTGGGGAACGTAGCAGAAATTCAAAATTTTCTACGCATCGCCAAGATCAATCTATGGAGTTTACTAGCAACAAGAGGGAAGGAGTGCATCTACATACCCTTGTAGATCGGGAGCGGAAGCGTTCAAGAGAACGGGGTTGATGGAGTCGTACTCGTCGTGATCCAAATCACCGATGATCCTAGCGCCGAACGGACGGCACCTCCGCGTTCAACACACGTACGGAGCAGCGACGTCTCCTCCTTCTTGATCCAGCAAGGGGGGAGGAGAGGTTGATGGAGATCCAGCAGCACGACGGCGTGGTGGTGGAAGTAGCGGGATTCCGACAAGGCTTCGCCAAGCGCTGCGGGAGGAGGGAGATGTGTCACGGGAGGGAGAGGGAGGCGCCAGGGCTTAGGTGTTGCTGCCCTCCTTCCCCCCACTATATATAGGGCCAAGGGAGAGGGGGGCGCAACCTTGGCCTTCCTCCAAGGAAGGGTGCGGCCAGGGAGGAGTCCATCCTCCCCAATGCACCTCGGAGGTGCCTTCCCCTTTTAGGACTCTTCCTTTCCCTTATCTCCTGGCGCATGGGCCTCTTGGGGCTGGTGCCCTTGGCCCATATAGGCCAAGGCGCACACCCCTACAGCCCATGTGGCCCCCCGGGGCAGGTGGACCCCCTTGGTGGACCCTCGGACCCCTTTCGGCACTTCCGGTACAATACCGATAAAGTGCGAAACTTTTCCGGCGACCAAAATAAGACTTCCCATATATAAATCTTTACCTCCGGACCATTCCGGAACTCCTCGTGACATCCGGGATCTCATCCGGGACTCCGAACAACTTTCGGGTTACCGCATACTAATATCTCTATGACCCTAGCGTCATCGAACCTTAAGTGTGTAGACCCTACGGGTTCGGGAACCATGCAGACATGACCGAGACGTTCTGTAGCGACCAGACCTCAAATGGCCTGTGCTGCTGTGCACCGGTGTCATCCCTGGATCAGTAATGCTGACACGCACAGTACAAATGGAGGATTTATAACAGAGTAGCAATCACACACTTATTACATCGAATATCTCCGAAGAGATTAAGTATGATAAATATTGCTTAAGGCCATCTAATAACGATAACAGCGGAAGACTTGGAAGATAAGTGAGTCAATCAACTCCAGCGGCATCACTGAGTATAAGACCACGACCTAAGGCACCTTACTCGTCGTCTGAAAAGTCTGCAACATGAAACGTTGCAGCCCGGAAACGGGTCAGCACATGGAATATGCTGGCAAAATAACACATAGAGAGCAATGAACAATGATAATGCTATACTATATGCATATATGGCTGGTGGAAAGGCTCTATGGTTACAGTTTTGCGAAAAGCCAATTTTATCCTACTGCAAAAGGAATAAATTTTATTTAACTATCATGGTGGTTGAAACATTGAGAAGGTACCTCCAACTCAATCCCAATTAAGTGTCATCATTAACCCAACAAAATTAATTAAAAGTATCACGGTGATTAGATTCAAATGAAAATCCAGGTACTAGATACTCAAGTTGTCCATAACCGGGGACACGGCTAATCATGATCAGTTTGTACACTCTGCAGAGGTTTGTGCACTTTTCCCCACAAGGCTCGATCGCCTCCGCTTGATTCTCGCACTGCATGATGTTTGAGAAACGGATGACCGAGACACAGTCTTTCAGAAACAATCACTCTTTACTCTGGATGGACCGGTACACCTACTTTCCCCTACATCTGCTAGTCCACCTCTTCAAGAGATCCTGTAACCTACTCAGCTATGCTAGAGCCCATAATAGCTTGCGGCTGCACACGGAAGTTTCTAGCATGAATAATCTTATGATCCCTTTGAGCCTGGGTGGCGGACCTTATACATACAGACAACACTGGGTTCTCCAGGTGCCTCAATCCACCCAGATGTGAGTTTTAGTTGCCACCTTAAGTTGAACCATTATTAAACATCTCACATCTGTCATGAATATCTCTCAAACCCAATCCACGTCTACGAGCATAGCATGGCAATAATAAAAGCAACGTAGAAGTAACTCCCAAGGGTTTGATAAAGAAACAGGTAATAGGTACTACCTCAACTACTTCCCAATACCCACAGTTTAATTAGATCCTAATCATGCAATGTGTTTGAGGAAATAGATCTAATGCAATAAAACTGGGTATGAACGGGGTATGATCAAAGTGTTACTTGCCTTGCTGATGATCCGCAAAACCTAGCGAGTCGAAGTAACAAGCGGCACACTCCGGGTACTCTATCGCAAACAAACAAGCATACAATCAGTACTCATCTAATGCACAGGTAAAACTCGAATGAAAGATCCAACCAGAAAGTTCAACTTAAGAACTCCGGTTTGCAAAAAGAATCAACTCGAAAGAAGCAACGAAAGTCAAACGGCGAAAGAAAGAAACTTCGTTTGCTAATCTGGATCTAGGTCAAATTTTACTGTAGCAAAAACTTGTTTGAGTAGGTTAAACGGAAAGAGAATTTCGAGACGAAACTCTAGGCGCTTGAATCACCTGATTCCGATAAACGAGCGAGAAGTTAAACAGATTCGAAATTCGATCAGAAATCGAATCTGAGAAAATAACGAGAAAATCCGACGAAAAAGAAAAACGGACGAACGGTTAAATAACGGACGTTCGTTAACAGAGAAAAACCGACGAACGCGTTCGTTAAAACGAACGGTTCGGTGAACGCTCGCAAAATAAGAAAACCGAAAAAAAACCGATCTAGGGTTTTTTTTAAACAAAGGTTTTTTTTACAGAAAACCGGTCAACGACGAACGGCGGCGGCAGCAGTACCTCGACGGGGCCTCGCTCCGGCGAGGGCTCCGGCGGGCGGGGTCGGCGGCGGGGTGCGGGGCTCGGGGGCGGCGGCTCCGGCGGCGAGGGGGCGGGGCTCGGGCGCGGCTCTCGGCGACGGGCGGCGAGGCAAAACGGCGGCCGGCGGCGGCTAGATGCGGGGCGGCGGGCGGCTTCTCCGGCGGGCGGTGGTGGCGAAAACGGAGGGGGGCTATATATAGGATGGGGGGCTAGGGGGCTTGGGGAAGGGGGCACCGAGGCGGCGGCGGGCTCCCGTGGCCGTGGCCGGACTCCGGCGGCGTGGGGAAGAAGGAGAGGTCGCGGCGGGGCTGGGCCGTCGGCTGGGCCTTCGGCCCAGTCGGCGTGGCGCGCGTGTTTTTTTTAATAAGTTCCGCGAAGAAAATTGCGTAGAAAACTAAATAAAAATGAGAAAAATATGAAATAAATTTTCCCCGTCTAGTTAGAAAATCTAGAATAGGGGTGAACATTTTTAAAACAAAAATAAATATTTTGAAAACATGCCATATTTTTAAATGCAATAAAAATTGCAAATAAAATCCAATAAATCCCAAAATAATGATTTTAACATTTTTCCTCCAGTATTTCAATTGTTTTGGAGAAGTCATATTCTCTCCTCTCGTTTATTTATAAATGAAATATTTTTCCGGAGAGAAAAATAATTAAAATCCCAATCCTCGTTTGAAAAACCAAATAAGAAAATTCGAGAAAATCCCCAACTCTCTCCGAGGGTCCTTGAGTTGCTTAGAATTTATCGAGGATTTGTCAAAATGCAATAAAACATGATATGCAATGATGATCTATGTATAACATTCCAAATTGAAAATTTGGGATGTTACAAACCTACCCCCCTTAAGATGAATCTCGCCCTCGAGATTCGGGTTGGCTAGAAAACAGGTGGGAGTGGTTTTTCCGTAGATCTTCCTCTCGCTCCCAGGTGGCCTCATCTTCTGTGTGGTGACTCCACTGAACTTTGCAAAACTTGATAACCTTGCTGCGGGTAACTCGGCTGGCATACTCGAGAATCTTAACTGGTTTCTCCTCATAGGTCAAATCACTTTCCAACTGAATTGCTTCCAGTGGCACAGTATCTCTCAATGGTATCTCAGCCATCTCTGCGTGGCACTTCTTCAACTGTGAAACATGAAATACATCATGTACTCCAGACAATCCTTCGGGCAATTCGAGCTTGTAGGCAACTTCTCCCATACGTTCCAACACTCGGTATGGTCCGATAAAACGGGGCGCTAACTTTCCCTTAACTCCAAAGCGCTTCACTCCTCGAAGGGGTGATACTCGAAGATACACTCTGTCTCCGACTTCATGAACGGTCTCCTTGCGTTTAGAATCAGCATAACTCTTCTGCCTGGACTGGGCTACCTTGAGCCTATCGCGAATCAACCTTCACTTTCTGTTCAGACTCCTTAATCAAATCTGGTCCAAACAACTGACGGTCTCCAACTTCGTCCCATAACAACGGTGTTCTACATCTTCTTCCGTACAAAGCTTCGAAAGGGGCCATCTTCAAACTGGTTTGATAACTGTTGTTATATGAAAACTCCGCATATGGCAAACTGTCGTCCCAACTTGATCCATAATCTAGCGCACATGCTCTCAACATGTCCTCCAAAATCTGGTTGACTCTCTCGGTCTGTCCATCTGTCTGTGGGTGAAATGCTGTACTAAATTCCAGCCTGGTTCCCAATGTTTCATGTAACTGCTTCCAAAACTTCGAGGTAAATTGGGTTCCTCTGTCTGATACAATGGTCCTCGGAACTCCATGCAAACATACTATCCTGGTCATGTATATCTTTGCCAACTTAGCACTGGTGTAAGTGGTCTTCACTGGAATGAAATGAGCCACTTTCGTCAAACGGTCGACTACAACCCATATCGAGTCATAGCCTGAACGAGTCCTGGGTAATCCTGTGATAAAATCCATGCCTATTTTATCCCACTTCCATTCGGGTATTGGCAATGGCTGCAGCAATCCTGCTGGCTTCTGATGCTCTGCCTTCACTCTCTGACATACATCACAAACTGCTACATACTCCGCAATATCCTTCTTCATTCCGGTCCACCAGAAAGTATTCTTCAAATCCAAATACATCTTGGTATTCCCTGGGTGAATCGAGTACGGTGAATCATGGGCTTCTTGCAAAATCAACTTCCTGATCTCCGGATCATTTGGCACATATACGCGGTCCTCGAACCATAAGGTATCGTGCTCATCCTCACGAAATCCCTTGGCTTTTCCTTTGCTCATCTTCTCCTTTATCTCTTCAATCTCCTTGTCTGTCTTCTGAGCTTCTCTGATCCTTTCCATCAAGGTAGACTGAATCTCCAATGTCGCTAAATAGCCTCTTGGGACTATCTCCAAACATAGCTCGCGAAGGTCCTCGGCTAACTCCTGAGGTAACTCTCCTGTCATGAGGGTGTTGACATGACTCTTGCGGCTCAACGCGTCTGCTACTACGTTAGCCTTTCCGGGGTGATAATGCAATCTCATATCATAATCTTTGATGAGCTCCAACCATCTCCTCTGTCTGAGATTTAACTCCTTCTGCGTGAAAATGTACTTCAAACTCTTGTGATCCGTGTACACCTCACAATGGTTTCCGATGAGAAAATGTCTCCATGTCTTCAATGCATGCACCACGGCTGCTAATTCCAAATCATGCGTAGCATAATTCTTCTCATGGGGTTTAAGTTGTCGTGAAGCATACGACACAACTCTTCCTTCCTGCATAAGCACTGCTCCAAGTCCTCGACGAGAAGCGTCGCAATAAACTTCATAGTCCTTGCGTTGATCTGGCAGAATCAACACTGGTGATGTAACCAATCGTTTCTTCAACTCTTGGAAACTAGCTTCACATTCCTCAGTCCAATTGAATTTGGTGTCCTTCTTCAATAGCTCAGTCATGGGCTTAGCAATCCTTGAGAAATTCTCGATAAATCTCCGGTAGTATCCTGCAAGTCCAAGAAAACTCCGGATTTCTCCAACTGTCGTGGGTGATTCCCAACTTGTCACTGTGTCAACCTTGGCAGGGTCTACTGCTATTCCTTCTCCAGAAATAACATGTCCAAGGAATCCAACTTCCTTCAACCAAAACTCACATTTGCTGAACTTGGCATATAACTGATGTTCTCTGAGCTTCTCAAGTACCAATCGCAAATGCTCCTCATGCTCTTCTTCATCCTTGGAAAAGATTAAAATATCATCAATGAACACCACGACGAACTTATCCAAAAACTCCATAAACACTTTGTTCATCAGGTTCATGAAATAGGCAGGTGCGTTAGTCAGTCCAAATGACATAACGGTATACTCATACAATCCATATCTGGTGGTAAATGCCGTCTTGGGTATATCCTGCTCTCGAATCTTTAACTGATGGTATCCTGATCGTAGATCGATCTTGGAAAATACTTTAGCTCCTTGCAAGCGGTCAAACAAATCATTGATCATCGGCAGTGGGTACTTGTTTTTGATGGTCACTTCATTCAATCCTCGGTAATCAACAACCATCCTTAGTGATCCATCTTTCTTCTCCACTAGAAGTACTGGTGATCCCCAAGGTGACGAACTTGGGCGAATATAGCCTTTATCCAGTAACTCCTTGATCTGCTTCTTAATTTCCTCCAAATCCTTTGCGGGCATCCTGTACGGTCTCTTAGATATTGGCCCTGTGCCTGGCAAAAGTTCAATCAAGAACTCAATGTCTCTATCTGGTGGCATGCCTGGCAACTCTTCTGGAAATACATCCGGATAATCCTTCACCACTGGTACTTCCTCCTGTACAACTCCTGATAAGGAATTCACTTGAGTCCTCTTCGGCATATGCCGGGATACATACTTGATCCTTTTTCCTTCCGGGGTGGTAAGCAAAATCGTCTTGCTGGCACAATCGATGTTTCCTCCATACAACGATAGCCAATCCATTCCCAAATCACATCCAAACCTTGCGATTCCAAAACAATGAGGTCTGAGGGGAAAACATGCCTACCAATGGCCAACGGTATCTGAAAACATCCTTGGGTGGCCATATACTCTGCTCCTGGCGAGGTTACTAACATGGGGCTTTTGAGAACTTGGGTGGACATCTTAAACTTGTTTACGAATCCCCTTGATATGTATGAATGCGATGCACCAGTATCGAAAAGAACGGTTGCAGTAAATGACTTAACCAAAAACTTACCTATTACTGCATCAGGCTGAGCTTCAACCTCCTCCACGCTCACGTGGTTCACATGTCCTTTGTTGAACGGGTTCGGCTTCTTCCCAGAGCTTCCATTGCCATTTCCATTTTGGGCTTCGGGACAATCAGTAGCATAATGTCCCGTCTTCTGGCACTTGAAACAAGTAATGTGACTTAGATCTCTCTTGGTTGGGGTAGATGGGTTGGTGCGGTTCTGTCCGTTTCCTCCTCCATTCCCATTACCATTCTTGGAGCCATTATGGTTGTGCGAACTACCTCCTCCATGGGTATGCTGAAACTGTCCTCCCGGCTTCGGGGTAAATCGTGGCTTCTGCTGGGCTCCAGAATTGTACTTCCCTTGTCCATACTTCCTCTTGCGGTTTTCAATCTGCTGTTGCTTCCCTTCAATCATGAGAGCTCTATCTACCAGCTCCTGGTAGTTGTTGAAGGTTGCTACCATCAACTGCATACTCAGCTCATCATTCAATCCTTCCAGAAATTTCTCCTGCTTGGCAGCATCTGTAGCAACGTCATCTGGTGCATAACGTGCTAACTTACTGAAATCCTCCACATACTGGCCTACGGTGCGTCCTCCTTGGCGTAGGTTGCGAAACTCACGCTTCTTCATAGCCATAGCTCCTGCTGAAACATGAGCTGTACGGAAAGCTTGCTGAAACTGGTCCCATGTGACAGTGTCAATAGGGTGCGTGGCTGTATAATTCTCCCACCATGATGCTGCGGGTCCATCAAGCTGATGTGCGGCAAAACGCACTCTTTCCGCATCTGTGCATCCTGCAGTGGTCAACTCCCTTCCAACTTTGCGGAGCCAATCATCTGCTACAATCGGCTCGGTGCTACTGGAAAACACCGGCGGGTTTAGCCTTAAGAAACGGGCTAAGTGATCAACAGGTGGTGGTGGCGGTGGGTTGTTGTTGTTGTTGTTGCCTTGGTTCTGAACTAACACTTGCATCAGGGCATTCTGTTGCTGAATCAACTGGGTGATCTCTGGCGGGAAAACAAATCCGGTGTCGCGTCTCGGAGGCATCTGATAGGTTTAGAAAAGATGAGAGTTAGAATAGAATGAGGTCTAGAGAGAAAACACTACCCATATGCTCATGAGACAAATTCAATCAATATCACTCAATCAATCCAAACAAGGCAAAACAATCGATCTAACTAGCGTTACAAAGTGCTTGAACTATACTATTAAATGGGGGAAAACTACTACTGATATGGTGGTCTACTAGAAATTCTGATCCGTTGAAGACTCCATGATGTCTGCTCCAGCTTCATCAATCCATTCGTCTTCACTTGGTTCCGAGTCGGTGTCGTCGATGATGATGTAGTTATCCGGACAAGTGCATTCGTCGACTTCTGCTTTTGGCACTGGATTTCCCACGAATGCTCCAATCTTATTCTCCAGGTCGTCAATCTTCCCTACTAGTGCGTTGATTTCCTCCAAATAATCTTCGCGTGTAGCCTTGAGTTCTTCTTGGAGTTCCTTGATCTTCGTGAATGCCTTCTTCAGTTCTTCCTTGTCCGTGCACATCTGGTTCTCCTGGCGTCGAATATGTTGGTTCTGCTCCTGGATGAAAGCTGCAATTGATCCATCCTTCTTGGTCTTGATCATCTCCCATTGCGCGTCTCGACGTCCACAAATTTGGTAAATTGTATCCTTAAGCTCCTGGTGATAGACTTCTCCAATGCGTCCCATGGCGATGTGTGCGGCCATGCTCTTCCCTAAACTCCAAGTTGGTGCTTCGAAAACCAATCTTATGGGTTCCGTAATTGGCACAAACGTCCTTCCTGGAATGATAACTTGAATCTTCCAGCTCTCCTCTTCAGGTAATGTGGCGTTGTAGGTTCCGGTGACGCTTGGTATTCCTATGTTCAAGTACTTGGTGACTTCCTTCAAATGTCGTCCAAACGGCGTGTCTTCATCTGGTTGCATGAACTTGCTCCTTGCATTCGCCATTCCTAAAAGAGTAGAAAGTGGAGAGGGGTCAGAAATGAGAAGAGAGAAGCTTTCTAGGGCTTAAGCTTAGTGGTCGTGTCCTACAGTCAGCGTGTGCTCTGATACCAACTTTGTAGCGACCAGACCTCAAATGGCCTGTGCTGCTGTGCACCAGTGTCATCCCTGGATCAGTAATGCTGACACGCACAGTACAAATGGAGGATTTATAACAGAGTAGCAATCACACACTTATTACATCGAATATCTCCGAAGAGATTAAGTATGATAAACATGGCTTAAGGCCATCTAATAACGATAACAGCGGAAGACTTGGAAGATAAGTGAGTCCATCAACTCCAGCGGCATCACTGAGTATAAGACCACGACCTAAGGCACCTTACTCGTCGTCTGAAAAGTCTGCAACATGAAACGTTGCAGCCCGAAAACGGGTCAGCACATAGAATATGCTGGCAAAGTAACACATAGAGAGCAATGAACAATGATAATGCTATACTATATGCATATATGGCTGGTGGAAAGCTCTATGGTTACAGTTTTGCGAAAAGCCAATTTTATCCTACTGCAAAGGAATAAATTTTATTTAACTATCATGGTGGTTTGAAACATTGAGAAGGTACCTCCAACTCAATCCCAATTAAGTGTCATCATTAACCCAACAAAATTAATTATAAGTATCACGGTGATGAGATTCAAATGATAATCCAGGTACTAGATACTCAAGTTGTCCATAACCGGGGACACGGCTAATCATGATCAGTTTGTACACTCTGCAGAGGTTTGCGCACTTTTCCCCACAAGACTCGATCGCCTCCGCTTGATTCTCGCACTGCATGATGTTTGAGAAACGGATGACCGAGACACAGTCTTTCAGAAACAATCACTCTTTACTCTGGATGGACCGGTACACCTACTTTCCCCTACATCTGCTAGTCCACCTCTTCAAGAGATCCTGTAACCTACTCAGCTATGCTAGAGCCCATAATAGCTTGTGGCTGCACACGGAAGTTTCTAGCATGAATAATCTTATGATCCCTTTGAGCCTGGGTGGCGGACCTTATACATACAGACAACACTGGGTTCTCCAGGTGCCTCAATCCACCCAGATGTGAGTTTTAGTTGCCACCTTAAGTTGAACCATTATTAAACATCTCACATCTGTCATGAATATCTCTCAAACCCAATCCACGTCTACGAGCATAGCATGGCAATAATAAAAGCAACGTAGAAGTAACTCCCAAGGGTTTGATAAAGAAACAGGTAATAGGTACTACCTCAACTACTTCCCAATACCCACAGTTTAATTAGATCCTAATCATGCAATGTGTTGAGGAAAAGATCTAATGCAATAAAACTGGGTATGAACGGGGTATGATCAAAGTGTTACTTGCCTTGCTGATGATCCGCAAAACCTAGCGAGTCGAAGTAACAAGCGGCACACTCCGGGTACTCTATCGCAAACAAACAAGCATACAATCAGTACTCATCTAATGCACAGGTAAAACTCGAATGAAAGATCCAACCAGAAAGTTCAACTTAAGAACTCCGGTTTGCAAAAAGAATCAACTCGAAAGAAGCAACGAAAGTCAAACGGCGAAAGAAAGAAACTTCGTTTGCTAATCTGGATCTAGGTCAAATTTTACTGTAGCAAAATCTTGTTTGAGTAGGTTAAACGGAAAGAGAATTTCGAGACGAAACTCTAGGCGCTTGAATCACCTGATTCCGATAAACGAGCGAGAAGTTATACAGATTCGACAATTCGATCAGAAATCGAATCTGAGAAAATAACGAGAAAATCCCGAGAAAAAGAAAAACGGACGAACGGTTAAATAACGGACGTTCGTTAACAGAGAAAAACCGACGAACGCGTTCGTTAAAACGAACGGTTCGGTGAACGCTCGTGAAATAAGAAAACCGAAAAAAAACCGATCTAGGGTTTTTTTTTAACAAAAGGTTTTTTTTCAGAAAAACCGGTCAACGCGAAACGAGGCAGCGGCAGCAGTACCTCGACGGGGCTCGCTCCGGCGAGGGCACCGGCGGGCGGGGTCGGCGGCGGGGTGCGGGGCTCGGGGGCGGCGGCTCCGGCGGCGAGGGGGCGGGGCTCGGGCGCGGCTCTCGGCGACGGGCGGCGAGGCAAAACGGCGGCCGGCGGCGGCTAGATGCGGGGCGGCGGTGGCGGCTTCTCCGGCGGGCGGTGGTGGCGAAAACGGAGGGGGGGCTATATATAGGATGGGGGGCTAGGGGGCTTGGGGAAGGGGGCACCGAGGCGGCGGCGGGCTCCCGTGGCGTGGCCGGACTCCGGCGGCGTGGGGAAGAAGGAGAGGTCACGGCGGGGCTGGGCCGTCGGCTGGGCTCGGCCCAGTCGGCGTGGCGCGCGTGTTTTTTTTTAAATAAGTTCCGCGAAGAAAATTGCGTAGAAAACTAAATAAAAATCAGAAAAATATGAAATAAATTTTCCCCGTCTAGTTAGAAAATCTAGAATAGGGTGAACATTTTTAGAATCAAAAATAAATATTTTGAAAACATGCATATTTTTAAATGCAATAAAAATTGCAAATAAAATCCAATAAATTCTGAAATAATGATTTTAACATTTTTCCTCCAGTATTTCAATATTTTTGGAGAAGTCATATTTTCTCCTCTCGTTTATTTATAAATGAAATATTTTTCCGGAGAGAAAAATAATTAAAATCCCAATCCTCGTTTGAAAAACCAAATAAGAAAATTCGAGAAAATCCCCAACTCTCTCCGAGGGTCCTTGAGTTGCTTAGAATTTATCGAGGATTTGTCAAAATGCAATAAAACATGATATGCAATGATGATCTATGTATAACATTCCAAATTGAAAATTTGGGATGTTACACGTTCTCCGGTCAATAACCAACAGCGGGATCTGGATACCCATGTTGGCTCCCACATGTTCTAGGATGATCTCATCGGATGAACCACGATGTCGGGGATTCAATCAATCCCGTATTCAATTCCCTTTCTCTATCGGTATGCTACTTGCCCGAGATTCGATCGTCGGTATCCCGATACCTTGTTCAATCTCGTTACCGGCAAGTCTCTTTACTCGTTCCGTAACTCACATCATCCCGTGATCAACTCCTTGGTCACATTGTGCACATTATGATGATGTCCTACCGAGTGGGCCCAGAGATACCTCTCCGTTTACACGGAGTGACAAATCCCAGTCTCGATTCGTGCCAACCCAACAGACACTTTCGGAGATACCTGTAGTGCACCTTTATAGTCACCCAGTTACGTTGTGACGTTTGATACACCCAAAGCATTCCTACGGTATCCGGGAGTTGCACAATCTCATGGTCTAAGGAAATGATACTTGACATTAGAAAAGCTCTTAGCAAACGAACTACACGATCTTGTGCTAGGCTTAGGATTGGGTCTTGTCCATCACATCATTCTCCTAATGATGTGATCCCGTTATCAACGACATCCAATGTCCATGGTCAGGAAACCGTAACCATCTATTGATCAACGAGCTAGTTAACTAGAGGCTTACTAGGGACATGGTGTTGTCTATGTATCCACACATGTATCTGAGTTTCCTATCAATACAATTCTAGCATGGATAATAAACGATTATTATGAACAAGGAAATATAATAATAACCTATTTATTATTGCCTCTAGGGCATATTTACAACAGTCTCCCACTTGCACTAGAGTCAATAATCTAGTTCACATCACCATGTGATTAACACTCACAGGTCACATCACCATGTGACCAACATCCAAAGAGTTTACTAGAGTCAACAATCTAGTTCACATCACTATGTGATTAACACTCAATGAGTTCTGGTTTGATCATGTTATGCTTGTGAGAGAGGTTATTAGTCAACGGGTCTGAACCTTTCAGATCCGTGTGTGCTTTACGAATATCTATGTCATCTTGTGGATGCTACCACGCGCTATTTGGAGCCATTTCAAATAACTGCTCTACTATACGAATCCGGTTTACTACTCAGAGTCATCCGGATTAGTGTCAAAGTTCGCATCGACGTAACCCTTTACGACGAACTCCTTTTCACCTCCATAATCGAGAAAATTCCTTAGTCCACTAGATACTAAGGATAAGTTCGACCGCTGTCATGTGATCCATTCCCGGATCACTATTGTACCCCTTGACCAACTCATGGCAAGGCACACTTCATGTGCGGTACACAGCATAGCATACTGTAGAGCCTACGTCTAAAGCATAGGGGACGACCTTCGTCCTTTCTCTCTCTTCTGCTGTGGTCAGGTCTTGAGTCTTACTCAATACTCACACCTTGTAACACAGCCAAGAACTCCTTCTTTGCTGATCTATTTTGAACTCTTTCAAAATCATGTCAAGGTGTGCGTTCTTTGAAAGTATCATCAGGCGTCTTGATCTATCTCTATAGATCTTGATGCCCAATATGTAAGCAGCTTTATCCAGGTCTTCCTTTGAAAAACTCCTTTCAAACAACCCTTTATGCTTTCCAGAAATTTTACATCATTTCGGATCAACAATATGTCATTCACATATACTTATCAGAAATGTTGTAGCGCTCCCACTCACTTTATTGTAAATACAAGTTTCTAACAAACTTTGTATAAACCCAAAAACTTTGATCACTCCATCAAAGCGTATATTCTGACTCCGAGATGCTTGCTCTAGTCCATGGAAGGATCGCTGGAGCTAGCATACCTTTTAGCATCCTTAGGATCGACAAAACCTTTCTGATTGTATCACATACAACCTTTCCTTACGAAAACTGGTAAGGAAACTTGTTTTGACATCCATCTGCCAGATTTCATAAATGCAGCTAATGCTAACATGATTCCGACGGACTTAAGCATCGCTATGGATGAGAAAATCTCATTGTAGTCAACTCCTTGAACTTGTGAAAATACTCTTTGCCACAAGTCGAGCTTCATAGACGGTAACATTACCGTCCATGTCTGTCTTCTTCTTAAAGATCCATTTATCTCAATGGCTTGCCGATCATCGGGCAAGTTCACCAAAGTCCATGCTTTGTTCTGATACATGGATCCTAGCTCGGATTTCATGGCTTCTAACCATTTGTCGGAATATGGGCCCACCATCGCTTCTCCATAGCTCGTAGGTTCATTGTTGTCTAGCAACATGACTTCCAAGACAGGATCACGTACTACTCTGAAGTAGCACGCATCCTCGTCGTCCTACGAGGTTTGGTAGGGACTTGATCCGAAGTTTCATGATCACTATCATAAGCTTCCACTTCAATTGGTGTAGGTGCCATAGGAACAACTTCCTGTGCCCTGCTACACACTAGTTGAAGTGACGGTTCAATAACCTTATCAAGTCTCCACCATCCTCCCACTCAATTCTTTTCGAGAGAAACTTTTCCTCGAGAAAGGACCCGTTTCTAGAAGCAATTACTTTCGCTTCCAGATCTGAAATAGGAGGTATACCCAACTGTTTTGGGTATTCTATGAAGACGTATTTATCCGCTTTGGGTTCGAGCTTATCAGCCTGAAACTTCTTCACATAAGCGTCGCAGCCCCAAACTTTTAAGAAATGACAACTTAGGTTTCTCTAAACGGTGTCGTCTCAACGGAATTGCATGGTGCCCTATTTAAAGTGAATGCGGTTGTCTCTAATGCCTAACCCATAAATGATAGTGGTAATTCGATAAGAGACATCATGGTATGCACCATATCCAATAGGGTGCAGTTATGATGTTCGGACACACCATCACACTATCGTGTTCCAGGCGGTATTAATTGTGAAACACTTTCCACAATGTCTTAATTGTGTGCCAAACTCGTAACTCAGATATCTCTATGATCATATCAGAGACATTTTATCCTCTTGTCACGACGATCTTCAACTTCACTCTGAAATTACTTGAACCTTTCAATAATTCAGACTTGTGTTTCATCAAGTAAATACACTCAGCATCTACTCAAATCATCTGTGAAGTAAGAACATAACGATATCCACTGCATGCCTCAGCACTCATTGGACTGCATACATCAAATGTATTACTTCCAACAAGTTGCTCTCTTGTTCCATCTTACTGAAAACGAGGCCTTTCAGTCATCTTGCCCATGTGGTATGATTTGCATGTCTCAAGTGATTCAAAATCAAGTGAGTCCAAACGATCCATCTGCATGGAGTTTCTTCATGCATATATACCAATAGACATGGTTCGCATGTCTCAATCCTTTTCAAAAACGAGTGAGTCCAAAGATCCATCTACATGGAGCTTCTTCATGCGTTCTATACCAATATGACTCAAATGGCAGTGCCACAAGTATGTGGTACTATCATTACTATTTTATATCTTTTGGCACGAACATGTGTATCACTACGATCGAGATTCATTTTAGGTGCAAGACCATTGAAGGTATTATTCAAATAAACAGAGTAACCATTATTCTCCTTAAATGAATAACCGTATTGCGATAAACATAATCCAATCATGCTCAACGCAAACACCAAATCTCGATGGTAGAGGGAGCATGCGATGCTTGATCACATCAACCTTGGAAACACTTCCAACACATATCGTCATCTCACCTTTAGCTAGTCTCCGTTTATTCCGCAGCTTTTATTTCGAGTTACTAACACTTAGCAACCGAACCGGTATCTAATACCCTGGTGCTGCTAGGAGTACTAGTAAAGTACACATTCATATAACGTATATCCAATATACTTCTGTCGACCTTGCCTGCCTTCTCATCTACCAAGTATCTAGGGTAGTACTGCTTCAGTGACCGTTCCCCTCATTACAGAAGCACTTAGTCTCGGGTTTGGGTTCAACCTTGGGATTCTTCACTAGAGCAGCAAACGATTTGCTGTTTCATGAAGTATCCCTTTTGCCCTTGCCCTTCTAGAAACTAGTGGTTTACTAACCATCAACAATTGATGCTCCTTCTTGATTTCTACTTTCACGGTGTCAAACATCGCGAGTTGCTCAAGGATCATCATAACTATCCCTGATATGTTATAGTTCATCACGAAGCTCTACTAGCTTGGTGGCAGTGACTATGGAGAACTATCACTATCTCATCTGGGAGATTAACTCCCACTCGATTCAAGCGATTGTAGTACTCAGACAATCTGAGCACATGCTCAACGATTGAGCTTTTCTCCCTTAGTTTGCAGGCTTAAGAAACTTGTCAGAGGTCTCATACCTCTTGACGTGGGCACTAGTCTGAAATCCCAATTTCAGTCTTCGGAACACCTCACATGTTCTGCGACGTTTCAAAAACCGTCTTTGGTGCCACAATTCTAAACCGTTAGCATTACGCACTGAACTATCACGTAGTCATCAAAACGTGTATGTCAGATGTTTCCGCAACATCTACAGACGACGCTGAGGTTCAGCACACCGAGCGGTGCATTAAGGACATAAGCCTTCTGTGCAGCAATGAGGACAATCCTCAGTTTACGGACCCAGTCCGCATAATTGCTACTACCAACTTTCAACTAAATTTTCTCTAGGAACATATCTTAAACAGTAGAACTAAAGCGAGCTATGACATAATTTGCAAAGACCTTTTGACTATGTTCATGATAATGAAGTTCATCTGATTATTGAACTCCCACTCAGATAGACATCCCTCTAGTCATCTAAGTGATACATGATCCGAGTCAAACTAGGCCGTGTCCGATCATCACGTGAGACGGACTAGTCATCATCGGTGAACATCTCCATGTTGATCGTATCTGCTATACGACTCATGTTCGACCTTTCGGTCTCTTGTGTTCCGAGGCCATGTCTGTACATGCTAGGCTCGTCAAGTCAACCTAAGTGTTTCGCATGTGTTCCGAGGCCATGTCTGTACATGCTAGGCTCGTCAACACCCGTTGTATTCAAACGTTAGAATCTATCACACCCGATCATCACGTGGTGCTTCGAAACAACGAACCTTCGCAACGGTTCACAGTTAGGGGGAACACGTCTCTTGAAATTTTTAGTGAGGGATCATCTTATTTATGCTACCGTCGTTCTAAGCAAATAAGATGCATAACATGATAAACATCACATGTAATCAAATAGTGACATGATATGGCCAATATCATTTTGCTCCTTTGATCTCCATCTTCGGGGCACCATGATCATCTTTGTCACCGGCATGACACCATGATCTCCATCATCGTGTCTTCATGAAGTTGTCTCGCCAACTATTACTTATATTACTATGGCTAACGGTTAGCAATAAAGTAAAGTAATTACATGGCGTCTTCATTGACACGCAGGTCATACAATAAATTAAGACAACTCCTATGGCTCCTGCCGGTTGTCATACTCATCGACATGCAAGTCGTGATTCCTATTACAAGAACATGATCAATCTCATACATCACATATATCATTCATCACATCCTTTTGGCCATATCACATCACATAGCATACCCTGCAAAAACAAGTTAGACGTCCTCTAATTGTTGTTGCATGTTTTACGTGGCTGCTATGGGTTTCTAGCAAGAACGTTTCTTACCTACGCAAAAGCCACAACGTGATATGCCAATTTCTATTTACCCTTCATAAGGACCCTTTTCATCGAATCCGATCCGACTAAAGTGGGAGAGACAGACACCCGCTAGCCACCTTATGCAACTAGTGCATGTCAGTCGGTGGAACCTGTCTCACGTAAGCGTACGTGTAAGGTCGGTCCGGGCCGCTTCATCCCACAATGCCGCCGAAACAAGATAATACTAGTAGCGGCAAGAAGAATTGGCAACATCTACGCCCACAACTACTTTGTGTTCTACTCGTGCATAGAAACTACGCATAGACCTAGCTCATGATGCCACTGTTGGGGAACGTAGCAGAAATTCAAAATTTTCTACGCATCACCAAGATCAATCTATGGAGTTACTAGCAACGAGGGGAAGGGAGTGCATCTACATACCCTTGTAGATCACGAGCGGAAGCGTTCAAGAGAACGGGGTTGATGGAGTCGTACTCGTCGTGATCCAAATCACCGATGATCCTAGCGCCGAACGGACGGCACCTCCGCGTTCAACACACGTACGGTGCAGCGACGTCTCCTCCTTCTTGATCCAGCAAGGGGGGAGGAGAGGTTGATGGAGATCCAGCAGCACGACGGCGTGGTGGTGGAAGTAGCGGGATTCCAACAGGGCTTCGCCAAGCGCTGCGGGAGGAGGGAGATGTGTCACGGGAGGGAGAGGGAGGCGCCAGGGCCTAGGTGTTGCTGCCCTCCCTTCCCCCCACTATATATAGGGCCAAGGGAGAGGGGGGCGCAGCCTTGGCCCTTCCTCCAAGGAAGGGTGCGGCCAGGGAGGAGTCCATCCTCCCCAATGCACCTCGGAGGTGCCTTCCCCTTTTAGGACTCTTCCTTCACTTATCTCCTGGCGCATGGGCCTCTTGGGGCTGGTGCCCTTGGCCCATATAGGCCAAGGCGCACACCCCTACAGCCCATGTAGCCCCTCGGGGCAGGTGGACCCCCTTGGTGGACCCCCGGACCCCTTTCGGCACTCCCGGTACAATACCGATAAAGTGCGAAACTTTTCCGGCGACCAAAATAAGACTTCCCATATATAAATCTTTACCTCCGGACCATTCCGGAACTCCTCGTGACGTCCGGGATCTCATCCGGGACTCCGAAAAACTTTCGGGTTACCGCATACTAATATCTCTATAACCCTAGCGTCATCGAACCTTAAGTGTGTAGACCCTACGGGTTCGGGAACCATGCAGACATGACCGAGACGTTCTCCGGTCAATAACCAACAGCGGGATCTGGATACCCATGTTGGCTCCCACATGTTCTACGATGATCTCATCGGATGAACCACGATGTCGGGGATTCAATCAATCCCGTATTCAATTCCCTTTGTCTATCGGTATGCTACTTGCCCGAGATTCGATCGTCGGTATCCCGATACCTTGTTCAATCTCGTTACCGGCAAGTCTCTTTACTCGTTCTGTAACTCACATCATCCCGTGATCAACTCCTTGGTCACATTGTGCACATTATGATGATGTCCTACCGAGTGGGCCCAGAGATACCTCTCCGTTTACACGGAGTGACAAATCCCAGTCTCGATTCGTGCCAACCCAACAGACACTTTCGGAGATACCTGTAGTGCACCTTTATAGTCACCCAGTTACGTTGTGACGTTTGGTACACCCAAAGCATTCTTACGGTATTCGGGAGTTGCACAATCTCATGGTCTAAGGAAATGATACTTGACATTAGAAAAGCTCTTAGCAAACGAACTACACGATCTTGTGCTAGGCTTAGGATTGGGTCTTGTCCATCACATCATTCTCCTAATGATGTGATCCCGTTATCAACGACATCCAATGTCCATGGTCAGGAAACCGTAACCATCTATTGATCAACGAGCTAGTTAACTAGAGGCTTACTAGGGACATGGTGTTGTCTATGTATCCACACATGTATCTGAGTTTCCTATCAATACAATTCTAGCATGGATAATAAACGATTATTATGAACAAGGAAATATAATAATAACCTATTTATTATTGCCTCTAGGGCATATTTCCAACAAATGGGCCATACGGGAAAGGAGAGAAAGACCTCAAAAGGTGGCCGCACCCCTCCCCATGGTCTGGTCCGAATTGGACTAGGGAAGGGGGGCGCCCCCTTCTTTCCTTCTCCTTTTCCCTTCCTTTTTTCCTATTCCATGTGGGAGGAGGAATCCTACTAGGACTAGGGAGTCCTAGTAAGACTCCACACTTCTGGCGCACCCTAAGGGCTGGCCGGCCTCCCCTCCTCCATCCTTTATATACGGGGGCAGGGGGGCACCCCATAGACACACAATTGATATACGATATTTTAGCCGTGTGCGGTGCCCCCCTCCACCATATTACACCTCGATTATATCGTTGCGGAGCTTAGGCGAAGCCCTGCGTCGGTAGAACATCATCATGGTCACCACGCCGTCGTGCTGACGAAACTCTCCCTCAACACTCGGCTGGATCGGAGTTCAAGGGACGTCATCGAGCTGAACGTGTGCTGAACTCGGAGGTGCCGTGCGTTCGGTACTTGACGGTCGGATCGTGAAGACGTACGACTACATCAACCGCGTTGTGTTAACGCTTCCGCTTTCGGTCTACGAGGGTACGTGGACAACACTCTCCCCTCTCGTTGCTATGCATCACCATGATCTTGCGTGTTCGTAGGAAATTTTTTGAAATTACTACGTTACCCAACTATTGATGTGTACCTAACCAGCGCTCGTAGTAGCTCCTGGGTATTTGATACCGGTGCGGTTGCTCATATTTGTAACTCAAAGTAGGAGCTGCGGAATAAGCGGAGACTGGCGAAGGACGAGGTGACGATGCGCGTCGAGAATGGTTCCAAGGTTGATGTGATCGCCGTCTGCACGCTACCTCTACATTTACCTACGTGATTAGTTTTAAACCTCAGTAATTGTTATTTAGTGCCAGCTTTGAGCATGAACATTGTATCTGGATCTCGTTTGATGCGGGATGGCTACTCATTTAAATCCGAGAATAATGGTTGTTCTATTTATATGAGAGATATGTTTTATGGTCATGCCCCGCTAGTCAATGGTTTATTCTTAATAAATCTCAAACGTAATGTTACACATATTCATAGTGTGAATGCCAAGAAATGTAAGGTTGATAATGATAGTCCCACATACTTGTGGCACTGCCGCCTTGGTCACATTGGTGTCAAATGCATGAAGAAACTCCATGCAGATGGACTTTTGGAGTCTCTTGATTATGAATCATTTGACACGTGCGAACCATGCCTCATGGGCAAAATGACCAAGACTCCGTTCTCCGGAACAATGGAGCGAGCAACCAACTTATTGGAAAATCATACATACTGATGTGTGCGGTCCAATGAGCGTTGAGGCTCGCGGTGGCTATCGTTATGTTCTCACCCTCACTGATGACTTGAGTAGATATGGGTATGTCTACTTAATGAAACACAAGTCTGAGACCTTTGAAAAGTTCAAGGAATTTCAGAGTGAGGTTGAGAATCAACATGACAGGAAAATAAAGTTCTTACGATCAGATCGTGGAGGGGAATATTTGAGTCACGAATTTGGCACACACTTAAGGAAATGTGGAATTGTTTCACAACTCACGCCGCCTGGAACACCTCAGCGTAATGGTGTGTCCGAACGTCGTAATCGCACTCTATTGGATATGGTGCGATCTATGATGTCTCTTACCGATCTACCGCTATCATTTTGGGGTTATGCTTTAAAGACTGCCACATTCACTTTAAATAGGGCTCCGTCGAAATCTGTTGAGACGACACCGTATGAATTATGGTTTGGGAAGAAACCTAAGCTGTCGTTTCTGTAAGTTTGGGGATGCGATGCTTATGTCAAGAAACTTCAACCTGAAAAGCTCGAACCCAAGTCGGAAAAATGCGTCTTCATAGGATACCCGAAGGAAACCATTGGGTATACCTTCTACCTCAGATCCGAAGGCAAGATCTTCGTTGCCAAGAACGGGCCCTTTTTGGAGAAAGAGTTTCTCTCGAAAGAAGTAAGTGGGAGGAAAGTGGAACTTGATGAGATGACCCCTCTCGAACCAGAAAGTAGTGCAGCACAAGAAAATGTTTCTGTGGTGCCTGCACCGACTAGAGAGGAAGTTAATGATGACGATAATGATCAAGTTACCACTAAACTTCGTAGGTCCACAAGGACACGTTCCGCACCAGAGTGGTACGGCAACCCTGTCCTGGAAATCATGTTGTTGGACAACGGTGAACCTTCTGTTGGGGATCGTAGCAGAATTTTAAAATTTCCTACGCATCACCAAGATCCATCTATGGAGTATACTAGCAACAAGGGGAAAGGAGTGCATCTACATGTTGGAAATATGCCCTAGAGGCAATAATAAATAGGTTATTATTATATTTCCTTGTTCATGATAATCGTTTATTATCCATGCTAGAATTGTATTGATAGGAAACTCAGATACATGTGTGGATACATAGACAACACCATGTCCCTAGTAAGCCTCTAGGAGACTAGCTCGTTGATCAATAGATGGTTACGGTTTCCTGACCATGGACATTGGATGTCGTTGATAACGGGATCACATCATTAGGAGAATGATGTGATGGACAAGACCCAATCCTAAGCCTAGCACAATATCGTGTAGTTCGTTTGCTCAGAGCTTTTCTAATGTCAAGTATCACTTCCTTAGACCATGAGATTGTGCAACTCCCGGATACCGTAGGAATGCTTTGGGTGTGCCAAACGTCACAATGTAACTGGGTGGCTATAAAGGTGCACTACGGGTATCTCCGAAAGTGTCTGTTGGGTTGGCACGAATCGAGACTGGGATTTGTCACTCCGTGTAAACGGAGAGGTATCTCTGGGCCCACTCGGTAGGACATCATCATAATGTGCACAATGTGACCAAGGAGTTGGTCACGGGATGATGTGAGTTACGGAACGAGTAAAGAGACTTGCCGGTAACGAGATTGAACAAGGTATAGGGATACCGACGATCGAATCTCGGGCAAGTAACATACCGTTAGACAAAGGGAATTGAATACGGGATTGATTGAATCCCCGACATCGTGGTTCATCCGATGAGATCATCGTGGAACATGTGGGAGCCAACATGGGTATCCAGATCCCGCTGTTGGTTATTGACCGGAGAACGTCTCGGTCATGTCTGCATGGTTCCCGAACCCGTAGGGTCTACACGCTTAAGGTTCGATGACGCTAGGGTTATAGGGAAAGTATGTACGTGGTTACCGAATGTTTTTCAGAGTCCCGGATGAGATCCCGGACGTCACGAGGAGTTCCGGAATGGTCCGGAGGTAAAGATTTATATATGGGAAGTCCTGTTTTGGTCACCGGAAAAGTTTCGGGTGAAATCGGTAATGTACCGGGACCACCGGGAGGGTCCCGGGGGTCCACCAAGTGGGGCCACCAGCCCCAGAAGGCTGCGTGGGCCAAGTGTGGGAGGGGACCAGCCCCAGGTGGGCTGGTGCGCCCCCCCCCCCACCAAGGCCCAGGCGCATGGGAGAGTGGGAGGGGGCAAACCCTAGGTCCAGATGGGCCTTAGGGCCCATCTAGTGGGGCGCCCACCCTCTCCTCCCCTTGGCCGCCCCCCCTTGATGGGATCTAGGGCTGGCCGCCTCCTCTTGGGGTGGGAAACCCTAAAGGGGGCGCAGCCCCCTCCCCCCTATATATAGTTGAGGTTTGGGCTGCCCAAGAGACATGAGAACGTCTCCTTTTGGCGCAGCCCTACCCCTCTTCCTCCTCCTCCTCTCCCGCAGTGCTTGGCGAAGCCCTGCGGGATTGCCACGCTCCTCCACCACCACCATGCCGTCGTGTTGCTGCTGGATGGAGTCTTCCCCAACCTCTCCCTCTCTCCTTGCTGGATCAAGGCGTGGGAGACGTCACCGGGCTGCACGTGTGTTGAACGCGGAGGCACCGTTCTTTCGGTGCTTAGATCGGAATCAACCGCGATCTGAATCGCTACGAGTACGACTCCCTCATCCGCGTTCTTGCAACGCTTCCGCATCGCGATCTACAAGGGTATGTAGATTCACTCCCCTTCCCCTCGTTGCTAGATTACTCCATAGATTGATCTTGGTGATGCGTAGAAAATTTTGAATTTCTGCTACGTTCCCCAACAGTGGCATCATGAGCTAGGTCTATGCGTAGTTTCTATGCACGAGTAGAACACAAAGTAGTTGTGGGCGTCGATGTTGTCAATTCTTCTTGCCGCTACTAGTCTTATCTTGTTTCGGCGGCATTGTGGGATGAAGCGGCCCGGACCGACCTTACACGTACACTTACGTGAGACAGGTTCCACCGACTGACATGCACTAGTTGCATAAGGTGGCTAGCGGGTGTCTGTCTCTCCCACTTTAGTCGGAACGGATTCGATGAAAAGGGTCCTTATGAAGGGTAAATAGAAATTGGCATATCACGTTGTGGTTTAACGTAGGTAAGAAACGTTCTTGCTAGAAACCTATACAAGCCACGTAAAAACTTGCAACAACAATTAGAGGACGTCTAACTTGTTTTTGCAGCATGTGCTATGTGATGTGATATGGCCAGAAGATATGATGAATGATATATGTGATGTATGAGATTGATCATATTCTTGTAATAGGAATCACGACTTGCATGTCGATGAGTATGACAACCGGCAGGAGCCATAGGAGTTGTCTTTAATTTTGTATGACCTGCGTGTCATTGAATAACGCCATGCAAGTTACTTTACTTTATTGCCAAGCGCGTTAGCCATAGAAGTAGAAGTAACCGTTGGCGTGACAACTTCAAGAAGACACAATGATGGAGATCATGATGATGGAGATCATGGTGTCATGCCGGTGACAAAGATGATCATGGTGCCCCGAAGATGGAGATCAAAGGAGCAAAATGATATTGGCCATATCATGTCACTATTTGATTGCATGTGATGTTTATCATGTTTTGCATCTTATTTGCTTAGAACGACGGTAGCAAGTAGGATGATCCCTTATAATAATTTCAAGAAAGTGTTCACCCTAACTGTGCACCGTTGCGAAGGTTCGTCGTTTCGAAGCACCACGTGATGATCGGGTGTGATAGATTCTTACGTTCGAATACAACGGGTGTTGACGAGCCTAGCATGTACAGACATGGCCTCGGCACACACGCAATACACTTAGGTTGACTTGACGAGCCTAGCATGTACAGACATGGCCTCGGAACACAAGAGACCGAAAGGTCGAACATGAGTCGTATAGGAGATACGATCAACATGGAGATGTTCACCGATGATGACTAGTCCGTCTCACGTGATGATCGGACACGGCCTAGTTTGACTCGGATCATGAATCACTTAGATGACAAGAGGGATGTCTATCTGAGTGGGAGTTCAATAATCATATGAACTTCATTATCATGAACATAGTCAAAAGATCTTTGCAAAATATGTCATACGCTTTTAGTTCTACTGTTTAAGACACGTTCCTAGAGAAAATTTAGTTGAAAGTTGGTAGTAGCAATTATGCGGACTGGGTCCGTAAACTGAGGATTGTCCTCATTGCTGCACAGAAGGCTTATGTCCTTAATGCACCGCTTGGTGTGCTGGACCTCAACGTCGTCTGTAGATGTTACGAAACATCTGACATACACGGTTTTTGATGACTACGTGATAGTTCAGTGCGTAATGCTAACGGTTTAGAATTGTGGCACCAGAGACGTTTTTGAAACGTCGCAGAACATATGAGATGTTCCGAAGACTGAAATTGGGATTTCAGACTAGTGCCCACGTCAAGAGGTATGAGACCTCTGACAAGTTTCTTAAGCCTGCAAACTAGGGGAGAAAAGCTCAATCGTTGAGCATGTGCTCAAATTGTCTGAGTACCACAATCGCTTGAATCGAGTGGGAGTTAATTTCCCAGATGAGATAGTGATAGTTCTCCATAGTCACTGCCACCAAGCTAGTAGAGCTTCGTGATGAACTATAACATATCAAGGATAGTTATGATGATCCTTGAGCTATTCGCGATGTTTGACACCGCGAGAGTAGAAATCAAGAAGGAGCATCAATTGTTGATGGTTAGTAGAACCACTAGTTTAAGAAGGGCAAGGGCAAAAGGGATACTTCATGAAACAGCAAGTCGTTTGCTGCTCTAGTGAAGAATCCCAAGGTTGAACCCAAACCCGAGACTAAGTGCTTCTGTAATGAGAGGAACGGTCACTGAAGCAGTACTACCCTAGATACTTGGTAGATGAGAAGGCAGGCAAGGTCGACAGAAGTATATTGGATATACGTTATATGAATGTGTACTTTACTAGTACTCCTAGTAGCACCAGGGTATTAGATACCGGTTCGGTTGCTAAGTGTTAGTAACTCGAAATAAAAGCTGCGAAATAAACGGAGACTAGCTAAAGGTGAGATGACGATATGTGTTGGAAGTGTTTCCAAGGTTGATGTGATCAAGCATCGCATGCTCCCTCTACCATCGAGATTTGGTGTTTGCGTTAAGCATGATTGGATTATGTTTATCGCAATACGGTTATTCATTTAAGGAGAATAATGGTTACTCTGTTTATTTGAATAATACCTTCAATGGTCTTGCACCTAAAATAAATCTCGATCGTATTGATACACATGTTCGTGCTAAAAGATATCAAAATAGTAATGATAGTACCACATACTTGTGGCACTACTATTTGAGTCATAATGGGATAAAACGCATGAAGAAGCTCCATGTAGATGGATCTTTGAACTCACTCGTTTTTGAAAAGATTGAGACATGCGAACCATGTCTATTGGTATATATGCATGAAGAAACTCCATGCAGATGGATTGTTTGGACTCACTTGATTTCGAATCACTTGAGACATGCAAATCGTACCACATGGGCAAGATGACTGAAAGTCCTCGTATCAATAAGATGGAACAAGAGAGCAACTTATTGGAAGTAATACATTTTGATGTATGCAGTCCAATGAGTGCTGAGGCATGCAGTGGATATCGTTATGTTCTTACTTCACAGATGATTTGAGTAGATGCTGAGTGTATTTACTTGATGAAACACAAGTCTGAATTATTGAAAGGTTCAAGTAATTTCAGAGTGAAGTTGAAGATCGTCGTGACAAGAGGATAAAATGTCTGTGATATGATCATAGAGATGAGTATCTGAGTTACGAGTTTGGCACACAATTAAGACATTGTGGAAAGTGTTTCACAATTAATACCGCCTGGAACACCATAGGGTGATGGTGTGTCCGGACATCATAGCTGCACCCTATTGGATATGGTGCATACCATGATGTCTCTTATCGAATTACCACTATCGTTGATGGGTTAGGCATTAGAGACAACCGCATTCACTTTAAAAGGGGCACCACGCAATTACGTTGAGACGACACCGTTTAGAGAAACCTAAGTTGTCGTTTCTTAAAAGTTTGGGGCTGCGATGCTTATGTGAAAAAGTTTCAGGCTGATAAGCTCGAACCCAAAGCGGATAAATGCATCTTCATAGAAAACCCAAAACAGTTGGGTATACCTCCTATTTCAGATCTGGAAGCAAAAGTAATTGCTTCTAGAAACGGGTCCTTTCTCGAGGAAAAGTTTCTCTCGAAAGAATTGAGTGGGAGGATGGTGGAGACTTGATAAGGTTATTGAACCGTCACTTCAACTAGTGTGTAGCAGGGCACAGGAAGTTGTTCCTGTGGCACCTACACCAATTGAAGTGGAAGCTTATGATAGTGATCATGAAACTTCGGATCAAGTCACTACCAAACCTCGTAGGACGACGAGGATGCGTGCTACTTCAGAGTGGTACGTGATCCTGTCTGAGATATCATGTTGTTGGACAATACTGAACCTACGAGCTATGGAGAAGTGATGGTGGGCCCATATTCCGACAAATGGTTAGAAGCCATAAAATCAGAGAGGATCCATGTATGAAAACAAAGTATAGACTTTGAGAGTACTACTTGATGGTCGTAAGGCTGTTGAGGTAAATGGATCTTTAAGAAGAAGACGGACATGGACGGTAATGTTACCGTCTATGAAGCTCGACTTGTGGCAAAGAGTATTTCCACAAGTTCAAGGAGTTGACTACGATGAGATTTGCTCATCCGTAGCGATGCTTAGGTCCGTCGGAATCATGTTGGCATTAGCTGCATTTATGAAATCTGGCAGATGGATGTCAAATCAAGTTTCCTTGCCAGTTTTCGTAAGGAAAGGTTGTATGTGATACAATCAGAAAGGTTTTGTCGATCCTGAGGATGCTAAAAGGTATGCTAGCTCCAGCGATCCTTCTAAGGACTGGAGTAAGCATCTCGGAGTTGGAATGTACGCTTTGATGAGATGATCAAAGATTTTGGATTTATACAAAGTTTATTAGAAACTTGTATTTACAATAAAGTGAGTGGGAGCGCTACAACATTTCTGATAAGTATATGTGAATGACATATTGTTGATCCGAAATGATGTAAAATTTCTGGAAAGCATAAAGGGTTGTTTGAAAGGAGTTTTTCAAAGGAAGACCTGGATAAAGCTGCTTACATATTGGGCATCAAGATCTATAGAGATAGATCAAGACGCCCGATGATACTTTCAAAAGAACGCACACCTTGACATGATTTTGAAAGAGTTCAAAATAGATCAGCAAAGAAGGAGTTCTTGGCTGTGTTACAAGGTGTGAGTATTGAGTAAGACTCAAGACCTGACCACAGCAGAAGAGAGAGAAAGGACGAAGGTCGTCCCCTATGCTTTAGACATAGGCTCTACAGTATGCTATGTTGTGTACCGCACATGAAGTGTGCCTTGCCATGAGTTGGTCAAGGGGTACAATAGTGATCCGGGAATGGATCACATGACAGCGGTCGAACTTATCTTTAGTATCTAGTGGACTAAGGAATTTTCTCGATTATGGAGGTGAAAAGGAGTTCGTCGTAAAGGGTTACGTCGATGCGAACTTTGACACTAATCCGGATGACTCTGAGTAGTAAACCGGATTCGTATAGTAGAGCAATGACTTGAAATGGCTCCAAGTAGCGCGTGGTAGCATCCACAAAGATGACATAGATATTCGTAAAGCACACACGGACCTGAAAGGTTCAGACCCGTTGACTAATAACCTCTCTCACAAGCATAACATGATCAAACCAGAACTCATTGAGTGTTAATCACATAGAGATGTGAACTAGATTGTTGACTCTAGTAAACTCTTGGGTGTTGGTCACATGGTGATGTGACCTGTCAGTGTTAATCACATGGTGATGTGAACTAGATTATTGACTCTAGTGCAAGTGGGAGACTGTTGGAAATATGCCCTAGAGGCAATAATAAATAGGTTATTATTATATTTCCTTGTTCATGATAATCGTTTATTATCCATGCTAGAATTGTATTGATAGGAAACTCAGATACATGTGTGGATACATAGACAACACCATGTCCCTAGTAAGCCTCTAGGAGACTAGCTCGTTGATCAATAGATGGTTACGGTTTCCTGACCATGGACATTGGATGTCGTTGATAACGGGATCACATCATTAGGAGAATGATGTGATGGACAAGACCCAATCCTAAGCCTAGCACAAGATCGTGTAGTTCGTTTGCTCAGAGCTTTTCTAATGTCAAGTATCACTTCCTTAGACCATGAGATTGTGCAACTCCCGGATACCGTAGGAATGCTTTGGGTGTGCCAAACGTCACAACGTAACTGGGTGGCTATAAAGGTGCACTACGGGTATCTCCGAAAGTGTCTGTTGGGTTGGCACGAATCGAGACTGGGATTTGTCACTCCGTGTAAACGGAGAGGTATCTCTGGGCCCACTCGGTAGGACATCATCATAATGTGCACAATGTGACCAAGGAGTTGGTCACGGGATGATGTGAGTTACGGAACGAGTAAAGAGACTTGCCGGTAACGAGATTGAACAAGGTATAGGGATACCGACGATCGAATCTCGGGCAAGTAACATACCGTTAGACAAAGGGAATTGAATACGGGATTGATTGAATCCCCGACATCGTGGTTCATCCGATGAGATCATCGTGGAACATGTGGGAGCCAACATGGTTATCCAGATCCCGTTGTTGGTTATTGACCGGAGAACGTCTCGGTCATGTCTGCATGGTTCCCGAACCCGTAGGGTCTACACGCTTAAGGTTCGATAACGCTAGGGTTATAGGGAAAGTATGTACGTGGTTACCGAATGTTGTTCGGAGTCCCGGATGAGATCCCGGACGTCACGAGGAGTTCCGGAATGGTCCGGAGGTAAAGATTTATATATGGGAAGTCCTGTTTTGGTCACCGGAAAAGTTTCGGGTGAAATCGATAATGTACCGGGACCACCGGGAGGGTCCCGGGGGTCCACCAAGTGGGGCCACCAGCCCCAGAAGGCTGCGTGGGCCAAGTGTGGGAGGGGACCAGCCCCAGGTGGGCTGGTGCGCCCCCCCCCCCACCAAGGCCCAGGCGCATGGGAGAGTGGGAGGGGGCAAACCCTAGGTCCAGATGGGCCTTAGGGCCCATCTAGTGGGGCGCCCACCCTCTCCTCCCCTTGGCCGCCCCCCTTGATGGGATCTAGGGCTGGCCGCCTCCTCTTGGGGTGGGAAACCCTAAAGGGGGCGCAGCCCCCTCCCCCCCCTATATATAGTTGAGGTTTGGGCTGCCCAAGAGACATGAGAACGTCTCCTTTTGGCGCAGCCCTACCCCTCTTCCTCCTCCTCCTCTCCCGGGGTGCTTGGCGAAGCCCTGCGGGATTGCCACGCTCCTCCACCACCACCATGCCGTCGTGTTCCTGCTGGATGGAGTCTTCCCCAACCTCTCCCTCTCTCCTTGCTGGATCAAGGCGTGGGAGACGTCACCGGGCTGCACGTGTGTTGAACGCGGAGGCACCGTTCTTTCGGTGCTTAGATCAGAATCAACCGCGATCTGAATCGCTACGAGTACGACTCCCTCATCCGCGTTCTTGCAACGCTTCCGCATCGCGATCTACAAGGGTATGTAGATTCACTCCCCTTCCCCTCGTTGCTAGATTACTCCATAGATTGATCTTGGTGATGCGTAGAAAATTTTGAATTTCTGCTACGTTCCCCAACACTACATACCCTTGTAGATCGCGAGCGGAAGCGTTCAAGTGAATGGGGTTGATGGAGTCGTACTCGCCGTGATCCAAATCACCGATGACCGAGTGCCGAACGGACGGCACCTCCGCGTTCAACACACGTACGGAGCAGCGACGTCTCCTCCTTCTTGATCCAGCAAGGGGGAAGGAGAGGTTGATGGAGATCCAGCAGCACGACGGTGTGGTGGTGGATGTAGCGGGATCTCGGCAGGGCTTCGCCAAGCTTCTGCGAGGGGGAGAGGTGTTGCAGGGGGAGAGGGAGGCGCCAGGGGCTGTGGTGTTGCTGCCCTCCCTCCCCCCCCCCACTATATATAGGGACCCCTGGGGGGCGCCGGCCCTGGGAGATGAGATCTCCAAGGGGGGCGGCGGCCAAGGGGGAAGGGGGTGGCTTCCCCCCCATGCCAAGTGGGGCGCCCCCCACCCCTAGGGTTTCCAACCCTAGGCGCAGGGGGAGGCCCAAGGGGGGGCGCCCCAGCCCACTAAGGGCTGGTTCCCTTCCCACTTCAGCCCATGGGGCCCTCCGGGATAGGTGGCCCTGCCCGGTGGACCCCCGGGACCCTTCCGGTGGTCCCGGTACAATACCGATAACCCCCGAAACTTTCCCGGTGGCTGAAACTGGACTTCCTATATATAATTCTTCACCTCCGGACCATTCCGGAACCCCTCGTGACGTTCGGGATCTCATCCGGGACTCCGAACAACTTTCGGGTTTCCGCATACTAATATCTCTACAACCCTAGCGTCACCGAACCTTAAGTGTGTAGACCCCACGGGTTCGGGAGACATGCAGACATGACCGAGACACCTCTCCAGTCAATAACCAACAGCGGGATCTGGATACCCATGTTGGCTCCCACATGTTCCACGATGATCTCATCGGATGAACCACGACGTCGAGGATTCAATCAATCCCGTATACAATTCCCTTTGTCAATCGGTATGTTACTTGCCCGAGATTCGATCGTCGGTATCCCAATACCTTGTTGAATCTCGTTACCGGCAAGTCTCTTTACTCGTACCGTAATGCATGATCCCGTTACTAACTCCTTAGTCACATTGAGCTCATTATGATGATGCATTACCGAGTGGGCCCAGAGATACCTCTCCGTCATACGGAGTGACAAATCCCAGTCTCGATCCGTGTCAACCGAACGGACACTTTCAGAGATACCCGTAGTGTACCTTTATAGTCACCCAGTTACGTTGTGACGTTTGGTACACCCAAAGCACTCCTACGGCATCCGGGAGTTACACGATCTCATGGTCTAAGGAAAAGATACTTGACATTGGAAAAGCTCTAGCAAACGAACTACACGATCTTTGAGCTATGCTTAGGATTGGGTCTTGTCCATCACATCATTCTCCTAATGATGTGATCCCATTATCAATGACATCCAATGTCCATAGTCAAGAAACCATGACTATCTGTTGATCAACGAGCTAGTCAACTAGAGGCTTACTAGGGACACGTTGTGGTCTATGTATTCACACATGTATTACGATTTCCGGATAACACAATTATAGCATGAACAATAGACAATTATCATGAACAAAGAAATATAATAATAACCATTTATTATTGCCTCTAGGGCATATTTCCAACACCTTCGAACTATGAAGAAGCAATGGCGGGCCCAGATTCCAACAAATGGCTTGAAGCCATGCAATCCGAGATAGGATCCATATATGAAAACAAAGTATGGACTTTGACAGACTTGCCCGATGATCGGCGAGCGATAGAAAATAAATGGATCTTTAAGAAGAAGACGGACGCGGATGGAAATGTTACCATCTATAAAGCTCGACTTGTCGCTAAGGGTTATCGACAAGTTCAAGGAGTTGACTACGATGAGACCTTCTCACCCGTAGCGAAGCTGAAGTCCGTCCGAATCATGTTAGCAATTGCCGCATTCTACGATTATGAGATATGGCAAATGGATGTCAAAACGGCATTCCTTAACGGCTTCCTTAAGGAAGAATTGTATATGATGCAGCCGGAAGGTTTTGTCGATCCTAAGAATGCTGAAAAGGTATGCAAGCTCCAGCGCTCAATCTATGGGCTGGTGCAGGCATCTCGGAGTTGGAACATTCGCTTTGATGAGATGATCAAAGCGTTTGGGTTTACACAGACTTATGGAGAAGCCTGTGTTTACAAAAAGTGAGTGGGAGCTCTGTAGCATTTCTCATATTATATGTGGATGACATACTATTGATGGGAAATGATATAGAATTCTTGGAAAGCATAAAGGCCTACTTGAATAAGTGTTTTCCAATGAAGGACCTTGGAGAAGCTGCTTACATATTAGGCATCAAGATCTATAGAGATAGATCGAGACGCCTCATAGGTCTTTCACAAAGCACATACCTTGATAAGATATTGAAGAAGTTCAATATGGATTAGTCCAAGAAGGGGTTCTTGCCTGTATTGCAAGGTGTGAGATTGAGCACGGCTCAATGCCCGACCACGACAGAATATAAAGAAAAGATGAGTGTCATCCCCTATGCCTCGGCCATAGGGTCTTTTATGTATGCCATGCTGTGTACCAGACCTGATGTAAACCTTGTCGTAAGTTTGGTAGGAAGGTACCAAAGTAATCCCGGCATGGAACACTGGACAGTGGTCAAGAACATCCTGAAGTACCAGAAAAGGACTAAGGATATGTTTCTCGTTTATGGAGGTGACGAAGAGCTCGTCGTAAAGGGTTACGTCGATGCTAGCTTCGACGCAGATCTGGATGACTCTAAGTCACAAACCGGATACGTGTATATTTTGAATGGTGGGGCAGTCAGCTGGTGCAGTTGCAAGCAAAGCGTCGTGGCGGGATCTACATGTGAAGCAAAGTACATGGCAGCCTCGGAGGCAGCACATGAAGCAATCTGGATGAAGGAGTTCATTGCCGACCTAGGAGTTATTCCCAATGCATCGGGGCCGATGACTCTCTTCTGTGACAACACTGGAGCTATTGCCCTTGACAAGGAGCCCAGGTTTCACAAGAAGACCAGGCACATCAAGCGTCGCTTCAACTCCATTCGTGAAAATCTTCAAAATGGAGACAAAGATATTTGTAAAGTGCATACGGATTTGAATGTCGCAGATCCGTTGACTAAACCTCTTCCATGAGCGAAACATGATCAACACCAGAACTCTATGGGTGTACGATTCATTACAATGTAACTAGATTATTGACTCTAGTGCAAGTGGGAGACTGTTGGAAATATGCCCTAGAGGCAATAATAAAATGGTTATTATTATATTTCCTTGTTCATGATAATTGTCTATTGTTCATGCTATAATTGTGTTATCCGGAAATCGTAATACATGTGTGAACACATAGACCATAACATGTCCCTAGTGAGCCTCTAGTTGACTAGCTCGTTGATCAATAGATGGTTACGGTTTCCTGACCATGGACATTGGATGTCATTGATAACGGGATCACATCATTAGGAGAATGATGTGATGGACAAGACCCAATCCTAAGCATAGCACTTGATCGTGTAGTTCGTTTGCTAAAGCTTTTCTAATGTCAAGTATCATTTCCTTAGACCATGAGATCGTGCAACTCCCGGATACCGTAGGAATGCTTTGGGTGTACCAAACGTCACAACGTAACTGGGTGGCTATAAAGGTGCACTGCAGGTATCTCCGAAAGTGTGTGTTGGGTTGGCACGGATCGAGACTGGGATTTGTCACTCCGTATGACGGAGAGGTATCTCTGGGACCACTCGGTAATGCATCATAATAATGAGCTCAATGTGATTAAGTAGTTAGTCACGGGATCATGCATTACGGAACGAGTAAAGTGACTTGCCGGTAACGAGATTGAACGAGGTATTGGAATACCGACGATCGAATCTCGGGCAAGTAACGTACCGATTGACAAAGGGAATTGTATACGGGATTGCTTGAATCCTCGACATCGTGGTTCATCCGATGAGATCATCGTGGAACATGTGGGAGCCAACATGGGTATCCAGATCCCGCTGTTGGTTATTGGCTAGAGAGCGGTCTCGGGCATGTCTGCATGATTCCCGAACCCGTAGGATCTACACACTTAAGGTTCGATGACGCTAGGGTTATAAGGAAGATTTGTATGTGGTTACCGAATGTTGTTCGGAGTCCCGGATGAGATCTCGGACGTCGCGAGGAGTTCTAGAATGGTCCAGAGGTGAAGATTTATATATGGGAAGTCATCATACGGTCACCGGAAATATTCGGGGGTATACCGGTATTGTACCGGGACCACCGGAGGGGTTCCAGGGGTCCACCGGGAGGGTTCACCTGCCCCGGAGGGCCTTATGGGCTGTAGGTGGAAGGGAACCAGCCCCTAAGTGGGCTGGCCGCCATCCCCCCTAGGGCCCATGCGCCTAGGGTTGGGGGGAACCCTAAAGGGGGCGCCCCCTTGCTTGGGGGGCTAGCCCCCTTCCCCTTGGCCGCCGCCCCCCTCTAGATCTCATCTAGAGGGGCCGGCCCCCTCCCCCCTTCTCCCTATAAATAGAGGGGTAGAGGGAGGGCTGCAGCACCACATCCAAGGTGCAGCCCCTCCCCTCCCCAACACCTCTCCTCCTCTGCGTGAGCTTGGCGAAGCCCTGCCGGAGAACTGCCACTCCATCACCACCACGTCGTCGTGCTGCTGTTGGAGCCCTCTTCCTCAACTTCTCCCTCCTCCTTGCTGGATCAAGGTGCGGGAGACGTCACCGGGCTGCACGTGTGTTGAATGCGGAGGCGCCGTTGTTCGGCGCTTGGATCGGAATCTACCGTGATCTGAATCACTACGAGTATGACTCCCTCATCCGCGTTCTCGTAACGCTTCCGTCTCGCGATCTTCAACGGTATGAAGATGCACTTCCCTCTCTCTCGTTGCTACTCCATAGATTGATCTTGGTGATGCGTAGAAAAATTTTAATTTCTGCAACGATCCCCAACAGTGGGAACTCTAGCTCCCGTGACGCGCATCACGGTACGTAAACCTAGCGCTCGCTGGTCTGGCCGGATCCGCCACAGAAATCTCACATGATTTGGACCACACAATTGTTTTTAACAGCTCCCTTGATCGCACATGAGCGCTTTCGCTCCGCGTGTGTGACGATTTATCTGGGTCGTGTGGGAAGGTGTAATGCCCCGGACACACCCGCCGGTGGTCGTTACTTCTGGCGGGATCTAGACTGGCCCCACGCTTAACTTTGGAGTTCTGTCCGAATGGGCTTCCGGAAAAGAAGGAATTCCTTATTGATATGAGTAGTCTATCATCCCTAATAAGCCAGGCTATCACATACACCCCCACTCAGAGGAATCGACATTCTCGTTGGGCCACAGGAACGTTCCCTCTTGGCACATACGTCTGTGCATCCAGTCCGGTACATGTGCCATGTCGTGTGCCACGACGGGTCACAAACGTCATGAACAACCGCGCACCTGTCCGCAAACATCCGTGTAACAACGAGGGTCGGCTCTGATACAAACTTGTAACGCCCCAGACACACCCGCCGGTGGTCGTTACTCCTGACGGGATCTAGACTTGCCCCACAGATCAATACTAGTCTTTTCTGTGCACTTTGTCCTCACTCATGCGCACCCGGGAGCAACTTCCCGGTCGGTCACCCATCCTGAAATTACTCCAAGCTGAGCACGCTTAACTTTGGAGTTCTGTCCGAATGGGCTTCCGGAAAAGAAGGAATTCCTTATTGATATGAATGTCTATCATCCCTAATAAACCAAGCTATCACAGATGGACCCCGTATCGCCTATCTAGGCAAGGCGACGGTTTAAAACTATGTACATGTGGGCAAAAAGCGTTTGTATAGACTCTTCTACACTAGTGCTAAGTAACAAGTTTCAGTTTACGTAACTTGAATGAACAAATAAACAATTAGTATGGAAGAAAGAGATTTCAGAAACACCTAGTATATTGATCGGTGTGGTCGAAAGAATTGGACAGTTACATGGTCGATGAAGCATCAGAAGGATAAGATTGGTGAATTTGAATCTATGGATTTGTGAAATAAGTTTATATAAAGTGCGATGCAGCCCCATGTCTCCCACACCGCCGGGGCAATTAATGCCATTGAATGAGGCAGTTACTAGTGTAATGAGCCTATACTACAACAGTTACAGGTAACGGTAGTTATAACTCTATTTAGTGGACTACATACGATCCCCTGACCGTTGTAGCTCCCACGACGCCTTCTTGCCATATACGTCCGAGTGATTGATCGTCCGCCGAGTGACGTGTGGTTGTCCGAGTGTTGTAGAGCCGTCCGGGTGATCCTCCTGATGTATGCGTCCGAATGACGGCATGGTCCAGGGACCTACCTACGATGGTGATGGGCCCCATGTGGGTCCCAAATGATGGCCCTTGACCCTACCTGTAATAAGTGACCACATCAACGGGAGCCAATCCCTCGACGCGTCGCCGATCGTCGCGCCCGAACCAGAAGACGTGGCCTTCCCCGCCTTCTTTGCCCTCTCCGCCTTCGCCGTGGAGCCTTTCGCCATCGCCGCACACTCGGGTGGCAGAGAGAAGCGGGGGAGTCAGGAGGAGAAAAAGGGGATCTAAGGCCTGGAGCTCTGTCCCCAAACCTTTCTTTGGCCGAATCTCTCACCAAGAATCCCAGGATCGACGGCCCGCGCGGCAAGGCTTTGCACAGGGCAAGCGCCGCACGTGGCGGGGATCGTGCACGCAAATCGAGGAGCCACGCCCCCACTTTCCCAGTAACTCACAACGTTACCGCTTCAACGCGCGAACTCGCGAATTCAAATCCCGAGATTTCTGGGACGAATCAATCCGATTGATTTCCAGAGATTCCTTTCCTAAAGGACGCACGTCAGTCCGACTGACCACCCTCCGCGGGGACCCGTGCACTCGGCCACGTTAAACTCCCGACTGAAATCTTCTTCAGGATCATTATGTAATGAGCTTGACGCCCCTCTGCGGGTTCACTTGGCCCTCTCAGTAGGCTCCAAGGCGCATGACTCGTAAACATGGACTCGTAGGAGGCCTACACTGGCGTTCCCCTGGAATAAGGAGTGGCATCTCTCTAGAGAGTCGGACCACGCGCCGGGGTCGCCACTCGAGTGTAATGGCATGCCCTCACTCGGGCCCCTAGTCTATCTCTTCCGAGAGACAAATCAAATGCCACCGGGTTTCTTCTCGACGATCAACAACAGCCGATCATCTGGGTAAAATTAAGGTCCAGAATCCGTTGCCTTTCCGTTTAAGGAACAACAAATCACAACTCGGAAACATATTCCGAGTAGCCCTGTGGCACTCGGACTTAACTGAAGGATCGATTTATTTGTTCTACGAAATCTCAACCGATTCAGGGGCTAATGATGTGGTCACCTATTATGGGTAGGGTCAAGGACCCATCATTTGGGACCCACATAGGGCGCATCACCATCATAAGTAGGTCCCTGGACCATGCCAGCATTCGGATGCATGCATCAGGAGGATCACTCGGACGGCTCTACAGCACTCGGGCAACCACGCGTCACTCGGTGGACGAACGACCACTCGGACATACAGGACAAGGAGGCGTCGTGGGAGCTGCAACAATCGAGGAATCCTAAGTCATCCAGTAAATAGAGTTATGACTACCATTACCTGTAACTGATGTAGTATAGGCTCATTACACTAGTAACTGCCTCATTCAATAGCATTAATTGCACCGGCGGCGTGGGAGACATGGGGCTGCAACTCACTCTATATAAGCCGCTCTCCTCTCCATAGCCGGGCACGTTCAACCCTTGTAACCATATCTATCAAATCAAAGCAAGCCTCAGGGCACGAAACTTAGGGCTTTTACCTCCACCGAGTGTTACACCTATGCCGTAGCTAGTCTCTGCCCCTTATTCGTACCTCTAGTACTCATTGTGAGGATCATAACCTCGACAACGAGTTTTAGTGGGGCTCCTCCCATATAGGAACAAAGATGTACATGTGTGGGGACTCTAGCTCCCGTGACGCGCGTCACGGTACGTAAACCTAGCGGCGGCCGCCAGGGATCCCTCTCCCATCCCCCCCCCCCAGCGAGCGCGGTAGGGCGAAGCCTGATCGACGGCGGCAGGAGGGTGGTCTCGTCTCCTGCCGTGGGGCCTATCGCGAGGGCCGAGGCGGACAGGCCTAGATGCAATGCTGGCGGCAGGCGCAACAGCGCGGCGGCGCGCCAGAGCTCGTCGGCCATGGCAGCGCGGTGGCGGCATGTTAGGCGTCGAGGTGGTGTGCCTGCTGGGCATTTGAGGTTGCCGGCTACAGCGGATGGGCCAATCTAGCCGCTCAAGCGAGGCGGGCTGAGGGCGGCGTGGGCCGTGGGTGGCCGGCTCCGCCATGGCCGTCAGATGGTGGAGTTAGCGGTGTGGCCGGATCGGCCACAAAAATCTCACATGATTTTGCCCGCACAATTGTTTGTGACAGCCCCCTCGATCGCACATGAGCGCTTTCGCTCCGCATGTGTGACCAGAGGAGATATCACTGACGATTTATCTGAGTTGTGTGGGATGGACCCCCTATCGCCTATCTAGGCAAGGCGGCGGTTTAAAACTGTGTATATGTGGGTAAAAACCGTTTGCATAGACTCGTCTACACTAGTCTTAAGTAACAAGTTTCAGATTACGTAACTTGAATGAACAAATAAACAATTAGTATGGGAGAAAGAGATTTCAGAAACACCTAGTATATTGATCGGTGTGGTTGAAAGAATTGGACAGTTACATGGTCGATGAAACACCAGAAGGATCAGATTGGTGGATTTGTTCTGTGGATTTGTGAAAGAAGTTTCTTCGGAACGAAAAGCATGTTCCTCACTTGCCGATGCAGAATCGTGTGACAAATGAAGTATAATAACGTCCAAATCGTTTCCACATACTTGAGGAAGAACAGATGGTAAAGATGAGGTTCCATGGGTTGATCTAAAGTCCGCTAATCTGCACGGATAAGATGGCAGGTAGAAAGGTAAGACAACGAATGCCGATTAACAAAGAAAGGTAGGAGAAGAGAAAGAGTAAAAGAGAAAATCACCTATGGAACTGTAACTTCAATCCATCAAACTCCGTTCGAAAAGATCCCACATGAAACAAAACATGCAGTACGTCAAGCATGAAGGAAAGAAATTGTGTGAACACAAACGCAGTAGAAAGGATCGGATTCGAAGGGAAATGAAAAATATGAAAGAACAATGTGGATGAATACAAAAAAGAACTAATTAAGATGCAGAGACAGAAGTAAGGAAATGAACAGGAAGCACGTAAAATGATAAACATGTATAGAAAAATATGGCAGTACATACGATGTATCTGTACAACACCAACATGTATATTGGAACTATTTCACGTATTCATAACGTACGAACATTACCTGTCATTTTACCTATTCTGAGAGCACACAAATGCACGAATCACGGCGCAAACGTATCAAAAAGAAAAAGTCTAAAATAAACCTTAAACTTGTAGATGAAAGCTAAACCAAACCTTAAACTTTGAATCTCGAAAATCAGCACACAATTGTCCACGTCGCAGGCAAGGTTGCGGCCGGACGCGGCTGGGCCGGCCCACCAGACGTGAAGCACGTATTTATTTATTGTAACGCGCATCTAAAACTACAGAAAAGAACTAATTAAGATATACATCTAAAAGAACAATGTGGATGAATACAAAAAAGAACTAATTAAGATGCAGAGACAGAAGTAAGGAAATGAACAAGAAGCACGTAAAATGATAAAACATGTATAGAAAAATACGGCAGTTCATACGATGTATCTGTACAACACCAACATGTATATTGGAACTATTTCACGTATTCATAACGTATGAACATTACCTGCCATTTTACCTATTCTGAGAGCACACAAATGCACGAATCACGGCGCAAACGTGTCCAAGGGAAAAGTCTAAAATAAATCTTAAATTTGTAGATGAAAGCTAAACCAAACCTTTCCTGAAAATCAGCACACGATTGTCCACGTGGCAGGCAAGGTTGCGGGACGCGGCTGGGCCGGCCCACCACACGTGAAGCACGTATTTATTTATTGTAACGCGCATGTAAAAATACAGACTCACGTGGAATCGAACTTAATACCTGATGGTTTTAATCTCGTGCCGCTAGCCAGCCTAACCAGTGGATTTTGGAGATTACAGATAAGCGCAAAACTATCTAACAGCATACCGTACGTCGAGATTTGAATTTTTTTTTTTTGAAACATTACCCTGACAATTGTCAACAATTTTCACATACACATATTCTTAAAGCAAAAATTAAAATAAAAGTCCAAATTGAACAAATTTTGTAATTACGACCATTTTTTGAGAAACAAAAAGTAATTTTCTAAAACATGAAACATTTTTTAAATACCCAAAAAAATTGAATTGCGAACACTCTATGAAAAATGTGAACAATTTTTTTAAAGAGCACTACAATTTTTTAAACCTGAACAAAATTTAAAAATGCGAACACTTTCTAAGTTTTTAAAAAATGGGAACATATTTGCAAAAAAAATCGCACTTTAAAATTTTGTTCAGGTTTCAAAATTGTTTGGTTTTTTCGAAAAGTGTTTGCACATAAAAAATCTTTGGAGATATAAAAGATGGTTCATGTTTTCAAATTTTGGTTGTGTTTTAAAAAAAAGGTTCATAATTCCAGAACATCCAGAAAATTTTCGGAGTTCAAGATTGTTGATAATTTTCAAGAAAATGTTTGGGAAAAAACAGAAAATTTACAAATCTGGATGTTGCGTTGTGTGGTTAAATAATTCCGCGCTTTTAGCTTATCAGTAGGAGCCATCTGTTGGAGTGGTTAGCAGAATTAGTTAAGCAACGCCAGGTCACAAGTATGATTTCCAGCCGTCTCTCTTTTTTTTGTATTTTTCTTGCGTGTCACATGGCTGGTGGGCCGGCCCAGTAGCGTCCAGCGCAACCAACTATCCCGGGTTTTTGTCTCAAAAAAAAACTATCCCGCGTTTACTAGCACATATGCCCGTGCGTTGCAACGGGAGAAAAATTGGACATGTCCTCAAATTAAGTGAAAATTGTATGTGCAAACACAGTTGTTCTTCACTACAAGGAAAGCGTTAATTGTTATGTCCATTATTTAAAAGTGTGCTATCCATTACAAAATGGTATTTGGTATATCTTTTTCAATAAGAACGTGTATTAATTGAATATGTAGTATAAGGTTAGATTACCTCGACCCATATTTACTCAGGCTTGTGCAATACTGAGAAAATTTAGTGTACTGTATGACAATCATGAAACCACACCGAACCAGGACCATGGTCCAAAATGTCACTATCATCTATAATCAAGTGAACACCGACACTAAAAAGGATAGTGGTTCTAAAATTCTAAAGAACATTTAGATCATCTACTAAATCTGTTAAGACTCCCTGAAAATAAACCTCCTCAAAGAAGAAGATGAGAAGGAGAGAAATACACAGTTACAAGACAAAGCTTGATGACACAGCCAACATTAGATGCTTGCTCAAGGTTTCCAACAGATTTTCCCCAGGAAGAGGAGCTCCCAGAACAAACTCAACAAGCTCGTGTATTAATTGAATATGTAGTATAAGGTTAGATTACCTCGACCCATATTTACTCAGGCTTGTGCAATACTGAGAAAATTTAGTGTACTGTATGACAATCATGAAACCACACCGAACCAGGACCATGGTCCAAAATGTCACTATCATCTATAATCAATTGAACACCGACACTAAAAAGGATAGTGGTTCTAAAATTCTAAAGAAAATTTAGATCATCTACCAAATCTGTCAAGACTCCCTGAAAATAAACCTCCTCAAAGAAGAAGATGAGAAGGAGAGAAATACACAGTTACAAGCCAAAGCTTGATGACACAGCCAACATTAGATGCTTGCTCAAGGTTTCCAACAGATTTTCCCCAGGAAGAGGAGCTCCCAAAACAAACTCAACAAGCTCAAGCAACGACAGCAGGTCCCTATCACAGCAAGAGGAAAAAAAGATGAATTGGACAATGAGAAGTAGCAAACAATGTTGTGACACAGTAAGCTTGCAAATAAACCACACTATTTGAAATAATATACCGCAAAGAATGAGAAAATGTGCATGTAGATTCACTAAAGAAAGACTTTTCAAAAGCACATTTACTCGTGGAGCTATGCAAAAAAGAAATTACCTTTCGAAATGCCACTTATGTTGCCAAAAGCTAAAAAAAGCAGCGAGCAACAGCACTATTGTTATCACAGCATCATATATTCTGCAAATATCTCAAAACATATACGTCCTAGAGTGAATAGAAGAAAAAACTACGACTGAATGGACCAATTGTTCCAGCACTCGACTCTATATCCCTTGCTGGGTGTTTGTCTCTTAATTGGGAGTTTATCTAAATAATTGAATTCTAATCAGGGATGGACTGGCTCTACTATCTGCAGGCAAGAATATGATGTTGGCTTGCTAATGTTCAGGGAAAGAGAGTAGCACCTAACGCTAGAACTATGATCGGTTAGCTCCCAAACTTGAGAATCATGTGTGCACTGGCAGCAGCAAGAGGATGTTTCAAAGGTATGTTTACTGGGCATGCCTATTGACCATAAGGCAAATAAAGTTCTGCTTCATCGCAGTTTGGACTACACAGTAAGTGCAGAATGCAGCTCTTTAGTGTTTCTACATGTCTTTAATGGCACTGATTATCTTTCTGGTCATTAGTTTACCAAGTAAAATTTATTATTGACTTACTTTGGCTGATATATTTGACACAACTATCTGGAACTTTTCTGTTGTTCTTGAGCCGGCAACATGACCGGCCTCGGCGACTTTGCTGAAGGCACCATTGAACCAGCTTGTTCCAGCAGACACATATCAACAAGTAGAGGAAATAAGGGCGAAGGATCAGCCATACTGATAAAGGACATCATGTGTTACTCCAAAGGTGCAAATATGTTACAAAGGTCTACATTTCATCAAGATACATTAAAACTTGATCACCAGATGATATAAAACACACACACATATTGAGTAATTCAACTGTAGCAAAAGCTTGTAAAAGAAGAGACCCGTTGGTTTTCACAGCAGAGCCTGTATCATTTAGCTTGCGCTCTACGGCTAGCAAATCAGCCATTGTTTTGTGAGAAACATGGAACCTTTAGATTCAGATCGGATAAGTAACAACGACAGTCAACCAAATAACACTTGTAACTAAATTATGCGGACTAACCTGAAACTGCTTTTTAGATGAGCTAACCTGAAACTTTTAAGCGGACCTGAAACTAACCTGAAAGGCAAGAGATATGGGGTGGAGCTGGTGGCGTGGAGGTTGGGCCTGATCCTGCCTTGGAGGGACAAGACGACCGGACGAGCTCTCCTCACTCCGCCGCAGTCGGCGTCGTGCTTCTGCGACTCCGCTCCACGGGCGCGGCGTGGTGTGGCCGATGTAGGAGAGGAGACAGGATGGAGGTGGGGTGAGCTGATGCTTCTTCGATCCAGCGGTCGATGGGAGAGGACAAAGGAGGACAGAGCTCCGCCTGCCGCGCCCATCCTCGAATCCGCCGCCCTGTCCCTCCGCGGGAACGCCGTGCGTGATCCAGGGCTTCGCTCGACAAAGGCCTCCCGTGCAGGCGCTCTGGCCACCTTCAACCAGGAAAACGGCGGCGGCGCCCAATCCTATTTCGCGAGAGAGAGAGAGAGACGTGGGTCGGGAGAGGGCACAAATCCTCGCCGGCGTCGACCGGCGGCCGGTGCAGCACCGGATCGAGCGTCGCCGGGGTCGGTCGCCTCGTGGCGGCTGAGATCGGGAGGAGAGGGAGAGCCCGTGCTTTTCTACAACAAACACAGCTAGCTCTGGTGGTTGCGCCATTATTTGTTGGGCTGCAAACGGGCATGTGGGCCTGATTTACTGGGCCGAAGCACACGGGCGGGTATTGTTTGGATCGTTTGATGCACACGACGTGGTTCCCCGAATTAGTACCACCTCGCTTATATATTTTAAATTGGTGAAAGCGTAAATTTACAGAAAGAAAGCGTATTGTGACGGTGAACCCGACAAAGTTAATTCGTGCTTTATTATTATTAGGGAAAGAAAATAGACCGGGATCAGCGAATTCGGTGTGCTAATTTCAAGGATTCAAAGATCAGGGTTTGATTTAGATTTTGTCTACAAGTTTAAGATTTATTTTAGACTTTTCCCTGTCCAAAACCGCGGAGTGAGCATGACACCTATGAAAACGTTTCTAGCTGATCGGGACTGCTATGGTTTCACACCCAAAGAAAACAGCATGCTACGGGTGGCAACTGTACCCATCGACGACTTTGGACATTGCCCGTCAAAGACGGCAGCGAAACTTCCTGCCTTCCCCCCATCAGATGTGTAATCTCTCTCTCACATGTTGTTGTCGAGTAGACGACAGTAGTATTGATGAGCACCAAGGACATAAGGACATAGTAAAAGTTAGACTAAGCGACTCCCTTTGACTGATTAAGGTTAAGTTTTCTCTTCTGATGCTCGATGATTTGTGCAGCTCTCGTCTCGGCGAGAGCATCAAGCAGAAAAGCACCACTACTTTTGCTTGGCTCTGCGCAACTACTAGAGAAAAATAGCCTCGACCGTGAGTGAAGTGACAACCATGGCTGCCAAGAAGCTCGTGCTCCTACGCCTCCTACTCGTGGGGTTCATAATAAACCATGTAGCCCGCAGCGCCGGCGCCGGTGACGACGACCACCAGTTCGTCTACTCCGGCTTCGCCGGCAGCAGCAGCCTGCTCCTCGACGGCGCGGCGTCCGTGACGGGGAGCGGCCTCCTGGAGCTCACCAACGGCACGCTCCGCCAGAAAGGCCACGCCATCTACCCGACCCCGCTGCGCCTCCGCGGCCGCTCCTTCTCCTCCTCCTTCGTGTTCGGCATCCTGTCGGCCTACCCCGACGTGAGCGCCAACGGCATCGCGCTCTTCGTCGCCCCGACCGCAGACTTCTCGGGCGCCATGGCGGCGCAGTACCTCGGCCTACTCAACAGCAGCAACAACGGCAACGCGACCAACCGCGTCTTCGCGGTGGAGCTGGACACGATGCAGAACAACGAGTTCAGGGACCTCAGCGACAACCACGTGGGCATCGACATCAACAGCCTCGTGTCGGTCAACTCCACCGACGCCGGCTACTACGACGACGACGGCAGCGGCAGCGGCGAGTTCCGCAACCTGACGCTCATCAGCCACGAGGCGATGCAGGTGTGGGTGGACTACGAGGGCGGGACCGGCAGGATCAACGTCACCCTGGCCCCCCTCAAGACGCGCAGGCCGGCGAGGCCGCTGCTCTCGGTGGTGCAAGACCTCTCGGAGGTGATCCCAGACACGGCGTACATCGGCTTCTCGTCCTCGACGGGCCTGGTCAGCTCCCGGCACTACATCCTTGGGTGGAGCTTCGCCGTGGACGGGCCCGCGCCCGCCATCGACATCGCCAGGCTGCCGAAGCTGCCCCGCGAGTTCCCGAAGCCAAGGTCCAAGGCCATGGAGGTCATCCTGCCGATAGTCACCGCGGCGGTGGTCCTCTTGGTGGGGACGGCCCTCGTCCTGCTTAGGAGAACGCAGCTGAGGTACAGCGAGCTGAGGGAGGAGTGGGAGGTGGAGTTCGGGCCGCACCGCTTCTCCTACAAGGATCTGTTCCGCGCCACGGAAGGGTTCAAGAACAAGAACCTGCTGGGGGTAGGAGGATTCGGGAAAGTGTACCGAGGAGTTCTTCCGGCGTCCAAATGCGAGATCGCCGTGAAGAGGGTGTCGCACAGCTCGAAGCAGGGCATGAAGGAGTTCGTCGCCGAGATCGTCAGCATAGGGCGGATGCAGCACCCCAACCTCGTACGGTTGCTCGGCTACTGCCGCCGGCAAGGTGAGCTGCTTCTGGTGTACGAGTACATGCCAAACGGGAGCCTTGACAGGTACCTGTACTCTCAACCTCAGGAGGCCGACGACAAGCACAATGGTACTCTGAATTGGGTTCAGAGGCTTGGGATCATCAAAGGCATTGCATCGGGGTTAATCTACCTTCATGATGAGTGGGAGAAAGTTGTCGTCCATCGCGACATCAAGGCCAGCAACGTGTTGCTCGACAGTGGCATGAATGGCCGGCTCGGCGACTTCGGGCTCGCGATGCTGTATGACCACACTGCCGACCCGGAGACCTCGCATGTTGTTGGAACCATAGGGTACCTAGCCCCGGAGATCGGCCGCACCAGCAAGGCGACCATCCTGACCGACGTGTTTGCCTTCGGCATATTCGTGCTGGAGGTCACCTGTGGGCAGAAGCCCATCATGCAAGATTCGAAGGATGATCAGCTCATGCTGGCAGACTGGGTGGTGGAGCACTGGAACAGAGGGTCACTGGTTGAGACGGTGGATAGCAAGCTCCAAGGCGACTACGATGCCGATGAGGCGTGTGTGGTGCTGAAGGTGGGGTTGCTGTGCTCTCACCCGTTTCCTGAAGCAAGGCCTACTATGCGGCAAGTCTTGCAGTACCTGAATGGTGATATGCCGGTGCCGGAACTAGTTCCGGCGCACCTGAGCCTCCAGATGCTGGCGTTCATGCAGAATGAAGGGTTTGATTCGTACATCATGTCCTATCCTTCGTCGGTGGAGAGCGTTAACAGCCTCACTAGCCTTGTGCACGAGAGATAGGATAGGGTGTTAACATTGGTTTCTTTGTATGTATTCCTTGTATCTTGTATATGGGCAATTAAGCTCATACTTGTGTATGGTATATTTGCTCATCAATATATATGCCTTGCCTGAATGACCATGTGCACAGCACTGGTGCTAATGCCCGAGATTTTAAGCTCTTTTAGGGGGGAATTGTGCCCTACATATATTTATTTATTTCTTGGCATGATGAGTATAAGAGAAGAAGAGGGGTTCATTCTTTTTTCTTTTGCGATAGACACAAATCCATTTATAGAGAGGCAATAGTTAATTTCCGATTTTCATGCTTAATCTCTTCTCGCTTGATGTGTTTTAGCAAAACTATAAAATAACAGGGTGCTTGGATACGTTTTAGTCCCATGACTAAAAGTGGTGGGACTAAAACTTTGCTAGCCTCATCCATGCTTGGATCCAAATACTAAAAAGACTAAAATCAAGTTAATGAGCATTTATTATCCTCCAAACCCTCCAATCCAGAACTCGTCTGTGTTAAAGGAGAGGAGTTAAATGAGGAGAGAGAAGACTAATCCACATTTTAGTAGGGGTACCCCTGACTAAAAAAATTTAGTCTCAAAACTAGTTTTAGCCCCTCTTTAGTCAGGGGTGCTTGGAACTTTAGCCTCTTAAAAAGACTATTTTTAGTCAGACTAAAATAAGTCTCTTGGATCCAAGCACCCTCTAAATCAGGCACATTGTACGTCAATGCATCCGAAATAAATCAACCTTTGACTTTTTTTTAAGTGCCGTTGCACATTGTTTTGCGTAGAACACGGCAAGTTGCCAACTGATGCGACACCCTTGTTTGGATCATCGACACTAAATTTTCCTCTGATCCAAAACATCAGTTGCCACTGTGAGCCTGACCTGAGGTGAGCATGCTGGTGTGGCATTAGGCAAACCTTATTCCAGCCAGACGGCATTGTTAATCAATCAATCAACAGCATGCCACTTGTACAAGGCTGGGACCAGCAAGTTTATATTGGAATGCAGTACCTGAGAAAATATGCTGTATATTGAAAATGATAAGATCAAGAAGAGTTGGCGGTACTCATCTTTCAGACCGATCCAAGGTGATCCTTAGACCAGACTTTTATTACACCCACACAGCGACGGGGCTCAGTACACTGTGCGCAGTTGGCGTCGTCATGGTAGCTGCGTCCTTGTTGACTTGGACTGATTGGCTGACTCCATCGGCCGTTTCCTGCATTTTTCTCCCGAGGACAGCAGGCCTGTGGCTCACCTTCATTCTGAGGATTCCTGATCCATGTTCCAAGATACACGTCGCCGTCTTCCTGCGGACTAGCCGCCGCCCGCCGGCCGGCGGTCGGTCATCGGTTCACACTGCTGCGTCCGAGTCAGATAATTAATACTACTGTCCAATGAAATCAGTCCGCCATTGATGATGTGACTTTCATAGTCGCTCGCGGAGACGCATTCTACAACTCTTCAGAAAGGCGCCTCGTCACTTCATCAGTTCAGTCCACGAATGGCGATGGTGCACATGTTCTTCCTCCTCCTGATCCCCTTCCTCTCCGCTGGCATCATCCTTCCACTTCCACCCGTCGCTGCCGCCGCCGACGCCGCCGACGGCGAGCAGTTCGTCTACGCCGGCTTCACCGGCTCGAGCCTCGCCCTCGACGGCGCCGCCACCATCACGGCGGGCGGCCTCGTGGAGCTGACCAACGCCACCACCCACCAGAAGGGCCACGCCTTCCACCCGGCCCCGCTGCGCCTCCGCGGGTCCCCGGACGGCGGCGGCGGCACGGTGCGCTCCTTCTCGGTCGCCTTCGTCTGCGCCATCGTCTCCAGCTACACGGACTTCAGCACCCACGGCCTGGCCCTCGTCGTCGCGCCCGGCGTCAGGAGCCTGTCGGCCGGGCTCACGGACCAGTACCTGGGCGTCACCAACGCCCAGAACGACAGCCGCGCGGCCAACCACCTGTTCGCCGTCGAGCTGGACACTGTGCAGAACATCGAGTTCCGCGACATCAGCGCCAACCACGTCGGCATCGACATCAACGGCCTCGCCTCCGTGGCGTCCCACGAGGCTGGCTACTACGACGACGACCGTAACGGCGGCGGATTCCATAACGTAAGCCTTATCAGCCGTGCCGCGATCCAGGTGTGGGTGGACTACGACAGGGTGACCACCCAGATCGATGTCACCATGGCTCCCCTTGGGATGGCGAGACCCAGCAAGCCGCTGGTCAGCGCCACCCAGAACCTGTCGACCGTGCTGACGGAGCCGTCGTACATCGGCTTCTCGTCGTCGACGGGCCCGGTGAACTCCCGGCACTACGTTCTCGGCTGGAGCCTGGGCATAGACAGGCCTGCCCCGGCCATTGACGCCGCCAAGCTGCCAAAGCTGCCGCTGCTGGGGTCCAAGCCTCGCTCAAGAGTTCTGGAGATAACCCTGCCAATAGCAAGCGCGGTCGTCGTCCTCGCCATCGGCGCCGCCCTGGTTCTGGTCGTGAGAAGGCGCCTGAGGTACACCGAGGTGCGGGAAGATTGGGAGATGGAGTTCGGGCCGCACCGGTTCGCGTACAAAGATCTGTTCCATGCCACAGATGGGTTCAAGGACAAGCACCTGCTTGGCGCAGGAGGCTTCGGCATGGTGTACAAGGGGGTGCTTCCGGCGTCCGGGGTAGAGATCGCCGTGAAGAAGGTGTCCCATGGATCCAAGCAAGGGGTGAAGGAGTTCGTCGCGGAGATCGTAAGTATTGGCCGCATCAAACACCGTAATCTTGTGCAGTTACTTGGCTATTGCCGGCGAAAAGACGAGCTCATTTTGGTGTACGATTACATGCCAAACGGTAGCCTGGACAAGTATCTATACGGCCAAGGAGATGGAGATGACCTCACCTTGGACTGGGCTCAGAGGCTGCATGTTATCAAAGGGGTCGCTTGTGGCTTGCACTACCTGCACGAGAGGTGGGAGAAAGTCGTCGTCCACCGAGACGTCAAGACAAGCAACGTGCTCCTCGACAAGGAAATGAATGGACGGCTAGGCGATTTTGGGCTTGCAAAGCTGTATGAGCATGGCACCAACCCACAAACAACACGTGTGGTTGGAACCACGGGGTACCTAGCACCGGAGCTAGTGAGAACGGGGAAAGCCACCCCTCTGACGGACGCTTTCGCCTTCGGAACTTTCATGCTCGAGGTTGCTTGCGGGCGACGACCAATCAAGCAAGACGAGCAAGGCAACCAAATCTTGTTGGCGGACTGGGTACTCGAGCACTTGCATAGAGAGTCACTCGTCGAGGCAGCGGATCCAAGGCTGCAACACGAGTACAACTCCGATGAGGTGTGCCTAATTCTCAAGATTGGACTGCTCTGCTCACACCCGTCTCCCTCTGCAAGGCCCACGATGCAGCAAGTTTTGCACTATCTTGATGGAGAATTGCCACTCCCGGAGATGACACGCGCAACCTTGAACTTCAATTTGTTAGCTCTTAAGGAGAGAAAGGAGTTGCATTCCATGTCAAGCCCATTCTCATCGACCACGATGACCGTTGGCACCATATCTGACCTCTCTGGCGGAAGATGACACACATGATGTTTGATTTTAATACTGTATCATGTACTTGCTCGAATTCTTAACACCTTTAAATAATATTACGATACTTAAAATATTAGGTGACATATGACATGATAAGTGGATCTTGTTATACTTAAAATATTAGGTGACATATGACATGATAAGTGGATCTTGTTAACCGTATGTAGGGCACCTTAACAAACATATTCTGGTTTTGATATTATGTAAATTCATTTTCATTTTTACTATCACACCATAGTTCAGATTTCAATGATTGCTTGGAAATAAGAGGTGGGTAAATATTGGCAAATAGATTACGTGCATTCTTTCTTGCATAAGGTTTCGAGTTTACATGACAACTATTCTTGTCGGACATGGTTTAGAATGAAACCAATTGGATTTGTATGGAATGTATTTTAGACAAACAAGAAGTTGCTACAACTTAGACCACTACACTCTTGGTCTACTTTCAAGTTAATCAGCCACACGCACACTCAAAGCTCTTAGAGCATCTACACCCAGACTCGTCGAACGCTCCCTATATGTCTGGGCAGATGGCTCGGTTAGTGATCGGTCACAAAAACATGACCCAGTCGGGAGTCTCAAACCAGCCATATATGTTTGGGTTGACCGGCACCCCTCATATCTAGCCTAAATGTGTGTCGGATATGAGGAGATCGGGACGCTCCCGAGCAAGTCTGTCACGTAGGATCTGTTCCACGCCGCCCCACTCGACCCCAGATATATTCGTCACCATCCGCATCCCGGCCCAAACCCCAGCCACTCCACTCCACCCCACCCCCAAGCTCCATTTCAACGATCTCCGACATGTTAGGCAGCGGATCCGACTCCGAGATCTCCTGATTAGTCGACTGGGGCATCGTCCCATGTGGGGACGAGGAGGCGATGGTCGTTCGCATGGCCCTCCGCCACTCCCAGGAGGAGTGAGCCCGCTCACAATTAGAGATTGATCCCGCTGGAATCCATTGCACCGATGCAAAATGGCGCTCGAATCTGTCGGGGCTGGTGGCTCGAGATGTGTGCCCTCTGCCTCGCCAGATGTGGTGAGGTTCGTCTCTCGCCCCAACTCCGGTGTGGATGCACATGAGGGTTATAGGGAGGGGTGTGCCCATCATGCGAGGCAATGGGCGCGGGAGGCCGATGCCTGCCTTGCTGCCGACATGGCCTTGAACGAGGAAGTCATCTGTGTCCACGACTCCACATCCTCTAGAAGTGAAAAAGGAGGAGGATGCGGGCCCTCGCACGAGAGCAGAACCGGACGGTCCGTGGCATGGCCGGACTACCCTCCAAAGAGAAGGAGGAGGATAAGGACGGATAGACAACTCCGACGATGGGCTGGGCAGATCCGGCTCGATCGATTTTGCGTCTTCGAGCTCTACTTCCGCAACTAAGGGGGTGTTTGGTTCCAGGGACTTTTTTGTGTTGGGACTAAAAAAAGTCCCTAGCAAACCAAACAGGTAGGGACTATTTTGGGACTTTTTGCTAAAAGTCCTTAGAAGCACCTCCTTGAGAGTCTTTTTCAAAAAGTCCTAGGGACTAGAAAAAGTCCTAGGACTAGAGAACCAAACACCACCTAAGATGTCAAGGGCACTGCCAAGGGCAAGGACAACTGATGGTTCTATATTTTATGCATTTTTAGAGCTCTTTGTTATATGTTCTCTCCATGTAACATGTCCCATTGAACCAAACATATGTTTATTATGCATGATTACCTTTTTTTAACTCCTTTTCACTGTGAGCATTGCATAATTAGCTCTTGCAAATGATGTAAGGCTATTTGACGATTAATAAAATGCCACGAAAGCTCCTCCCATCTTAGTGACTGAAACTTAACAAAGTCTCGATCAAGTGACAGAACACAAAGAAAATTTACACAGATCTCCACGTTGATCTAACTAATATAGTATCATTCGACTGAGATTGAGCAATCGAGACCTCCATAGCCAAGTGGAAGGCACGGTTTCCACGATTTACTGTGCCCAAGTCAGGGATGACTTGTCCACTCACAACCGTCGGATCGAGAATCGAAGCACGAGATCGACTCAGGTGCGCTCCCACTACCGTCACGCACCGAAAGCGAAGTCCCGAGACTGCACGCTGAAACAGGCACTACACTCCCACTCCCGACGCGCACCGCGCCGCCGGCGGAAGCGATGGCGGAGCTTCGGCACTCGACGGCGGCGGCGGCCGCCCGCGCATCCAACTCTCCGGCAAAGCGCGACTCCGACGCGTCCTCCGCCTCCTCCCCATTCGCTTCCACCTCCGCCGCCCGCGGCCGCGACGACGACGGCAAGGACGCCCATCGCTCCTCACCTCTCCTCCCGCACCACCATCACCACAAGCAGCTCCTTCCGTCCCCCCTCCGCTCCCTCCTCGCCCTTGAGGACCCGAGGCCCCCGACCGCCTCCCTCTCCTACCGGATCTTGCTCGCCGTCCTCGCGCTCCTCCTGCTCGCGGCCCTCTTCTCCGCGCCCTCCCTCTGGTCCAGCTTCGTGAGTTCCCGTTCCTCCCTCTGCGCTCGGTTTCATCAGAATCCCAACCTAGCACTTACATTTTTGTTTGTTTATCCTAGAACGCGCCCTACTTGTGCCAGAAGGAGGGGATCACGCTGCATTGCCCTCAGGTGAAGTGCTCCTGATCTCGGCAACCATTCTGGCGATTCGTGTTCACGTGAGAAACTTCTGTTCTGATGAATTCAATTGTGTTGGGCGCAGACGAAGGAGCCTCTCTCACTGTGGGAGAACCCACGTGCTGCCACCGCGTCCTGGAAGCCCTGCGCAGAGCGTCGAAGCGATGAGCCCTCAGGCAAGTTCAGCATTGACATTACTTGAAAGACAAAAAATGTAGCATATGCTGCACCATTCACTTTTAGCCTTGCTGTACTCAGTCACTGTGAGGTCGCTTATTGCTTAACCACACAACCTAGACTTATGGCAATTCTTTTAACTCTTGGTATGTTTAGTGATTACTGTGATGTGTGAAATTTGTTAGGGTGGCTAAAACCTGAACTACGGTGTTCTTCGAGAGTCGAATTGTGACCCATAGTTCCATACTTCCATACTTCCATTTCCATGTAAGGTTGCAGATTTATGACGCAGCATATGGGAACTGAATCCATCTTATTGCTATGAAATACTGCCAACATTAATGTGGGGTTAAAATTGTAATGCACTTCTCATTCATAGACTTCTGTTAGCAATGCGAGTCAGAGCACAGAATACTTTCTATGTAAAGCACAATGCCAGTTCTGATGAAAACATTTTCTAGCCATGTTTTTGTGATATTTCCCCATAGAACCATAGTGTTTCCCTGCAAGAAAGGATACCTCAGTCAGTGGAGAGATGTGCACCCTCTTTTATATTTACCAACTTTTCGGTCCAAAAAAAAACAACATCAACTTCTGCCTTTTACATCAAACATTTGTTTCCTTTCATGATTGGGCCCTGATAAGTGATAATAATTATATCATTGTATATGACGCAGATGTCCCACCTGAGAACGAAACCTCTGGGTATATTTTTATTCATGCCGAGGGTGGACTGAACCAGCAAAGAATAGCTGTATGTATGCACTCCTGTTTTTCTCAGCCTTCCTCACCTTATTTTGTGTGATTGTTAAATATTTGTTTCAATGGTGCAATGCTTTTTCCTGCTTAAGCATAGTTCTGAGTCTCTGAATCTCGCTGTTACATGAGAATTGTTTTTCCTATGATGGTGGTTGTTGCTTAAGTGTCATCAGCTTACACCTTCAATATATTTATGCTAATTCCTTTTTATAGCATGTTTTTTCAATGATCTTCTGTTGCTTATTTAAGAAATAAAATTATATTCTCCTGTCGTTTAATACTTATTTATGTACCTGCCTAAGAAGATCATGCCAATTTCTTAAGCAGTGGGTAGTCGTAACGAGTTTCCTAAGCTGACATTGAGTTTCAGTTACAACATAGGCCCGCCTATTACTTTCTAACCTTTGGTGTTTCTGCAGATATGTAATGCTGTTGCAATTGCTAAGATAATGGAAGCAACACTTATTTTGCCAGTTCTGAAGCAGGACCAAATATGGAAAGACCAGACGTAAGTGCTATTTTCTCTTGTTACTTCTTCTACTTGTCTATTCCCCTGCTGGTATATTGTTCTTTAATTGATAGTCCTATTATACAAAATTCGCTTCACAGATATTCTAATGAAATTGTCAGTTAAACTGAGGATATTGTCCTACTAGATTTAAAAAAAATGAACTATGGTTATTCTAGCCGAATCAGTCAGTTTTTCTGCAGGCATGTGACACCAATATGCTTCTGGTCTGAGTATCGGGTTCATCTTAAGGATAATTTTCCCTTGTACTACTCCTGGAATGATCAAAATACCTGCTCGCGAAAGTCACTGTTCTTCTTCATGCTTTACTATGACTGTATTGTTGTTATAGGATATCCTAATCAGGGGCAAATCCTCCTTGATGCTACACTGGTGAATTAGTGACTACATTGTACATTGACATTGAAGTGGAGTTTCAATATGAATTTTATAAAGTGGAAAATTTACAACATCGCGTTTGCAGGTTTAAAGTTTTCTTACTCCCATACTGGGTTTTGAATAATGAACTAATTGATACTCCCTCCGTTTCTTTTTACTCCGCATATTAAGATTTATTTAAAGTCAAACTACGCAAAGTTTGACCAAAATTATATTAAAAAATATCAACATCTACAATAGTAATGTTATATAATATGAAAGTTAATTTCATGGTGCATCTAATGATATTGACTTCGTATTATGAATGTTGATGGTTTTTCTGCAGTAAATTTGAAGATATCTTTGATGTGGATCATTTTATAAACTATCTGAAGGACGACGTACGAATTGTCCGAGACATCCCTGACTGGTTCACAGAAAAAGATGAACTCTTCACCAGTATAAAGTAGGTTATGCATTTTCTTTTACTCCCTGCCTTAAGTCTTAGGGCATATTTGCTTCGAAGGATTTTTGTATGAATTTTGGAGGATTGCAATCTTTTAGATTCTTTCTATATGGGTTGTTTGATTTTAGGACTGTAATCCATATGAATTTTTTCCTTTAAACTCATCGCGGACTCTATTTCATAGGAATATTTCCTTGAGTAGTACTTCTTCCAAAAAAATATGGTTTCCTTTGGTGCAATCAATCCTAGAGGATTTGAGGTGTGACATTGCAATCCTACAGTTTTACTATCCGTGTGTGTTCTGGAATCTTGTGAATCGAAGTGGCCACTACCGCTACCTTTCTGAAATTGACATTCCAGCAACCCGCAAATACTAGTGGCACTGAACTTTTTCGTATTTTCTGTCATCAGTGGCTTTCTTTTTATAATTCAATTGAATTTATCTTATGGCGAAGTCCAAAATTACATCCATCTTGATGTACTGTAAATCTTGTGTGTTATCTATCATAGCTATACTTTTTTGTTAGAAAGTAGGCTGACTAGACTGAGGTCCACCATCGTAGGTATACTGCTGATCTGATGCAGTTTATTCTGAAGGTCATCCTTGTTTCTGTCTCAAAATTAATACAACTGGACTGAGAGATTAAATGCTCAAATTAACCACTATTCGCTTAAAATGGGAGTTTTGAAGCCTAGTAAATCAAATCAGGTGTACATACATTTCCATTTTTACTCGCTGAGAGATATTTGAAATACACTATTTTCTGGTTTCCTTCTTATGAAGTTGAATGTAGATTCAGGAATTGCTGGAACTGTTACTTCTTTTCACTACCATGGTAAACCTGTCTTTTTGTTTTCTTACTTGTCTCAATGTAATATCTGTTCTGCTTATAGCGGGTGTTAGGGATCAAATGACTACATTGTGTTGATATGTTCTGCATATAACAGTATTGCAATGTGGTCTATGACAGGCGTACTGTGAAGAACATCCCAAAGTATGCATCTGCACAGTTTTACATTGATAATGTACTTCCAAGGATCAAAGAGAAAACAATAATGTCTATTAAGCCATTTGTCGACAGGTTGGGGTAAGTCAACAGTTGAATGCTACTATATTGTGGTAATTATTCATACATTTGTTGTCTTAACCCAAAATGCCCAATCTGCTTCCATGCTACGGTAATGAGAACATTGTTGTTTCTTTATTTATTTATTTTGTTTATTTTGTGCTGTAAAAGTTGCATTGTACGAAATCTCTAATGTGATGTAGCAGTAGAAATAAATATGATGCAAATCTTCAATTTCAGGTATGACAATGTTCCGATGGAGATTAACCGACTAAGATGCAGAGTTAATTATCACGCCTTAAAGTTCCTACCTGATATTGAAGAAATGGCGGATAAGCTGGCAACAAAGATGAGGAACCGAACTAGTAGCGGGAATCCGTACATGTAAGCTACAGCAAATCTCTTCTGTTCAATCTCTTTGGAGTTCATTGCTTAGGGAATGCTTAATGGATGATCAAGTAATTGTCGCTTCTTCTAAAGGGCCCTTCATCTGAGATATGAGAAAGGAATGGTGGGCCTGTCCTTTTGTGATTTTGCTGGAACACGTGAGGAGAAAGTGATGATGGCAGCCTATAGACAGAAAGAATGGCCACGGCGCTTTAAGGTCATCTCAAATTTCGGTTTTTTAGCAGTTCTGAAATTGCAGTTATCTCATCGAACTTCAAAGTGATGCCCACAACATAGCTTTCTAATGGTTTTTTATGTTATTATCCGCACGCAGAATGGATCTCACCTGTGGCCATTAGCATTACAAAAGAGAAAAGAAGGGCGTTGCCCCCTTGAGCCTGGTGAGATAGCTGTGATCCTGCGAGCACTGGGATACACAAGGGAGACGCAGATATACGTTGCATCAGGGCAAGTGTACGGCGGCAAAAACAGGATGGCTCCCCTCAGGAACATGTTCCCCAACTTGGTGAGTACTACTTGCACAGCTCAACCGAAGTGCTTCTTCACTGCCCTTGCAGACACATTACCACGTTCCATCAAGTTCTTTTTATTCTGGAATAAGTCCATTAAACCCCACAACTATTGCTTAAATCTAAAAATCACGAGTCGAGGAGCTTTAAATGCCCGGTTTCGAAGCAGTGATCGTCTTCCAGACTTGCAAAATAGTTGAGGGGCGAAACAGACTTATTCATTTCCTGCTCTTCTCCCTGAATGCATTTGCCATGACAGACGTAAATTTTGCATATATGCGGTATGCAGGTGACCAAGGAGGAGCTGGCGAGCACGGCGGAGATGGAGCACTTCCGGAAGCACGTGACGAGCCTGGCGGCGCTGGACTTCCTGGTGTGCCTCAAGTCGGACGTGTTCGTGATGACGCATGGCGGCAACTTCGCCAAGCTCATCATGGGGGCGCGGCGCTACAGCGGGCGCCACCGGCTCAAGTCCATCAAGCCCGACAAGGGGCTCATGTCCAAGTCCCTCGGTGACCCGTACCTGGCCTGGGCCTCCTTTGCTGAGGACGTCGTCATCTCGCACCAGGCCCGGGCCGGCCTCCCCGAGCCCACCTTCCCCGGCTACGACCTCTGGGAGAACCCCCTCACCCCCTGCATGTGCAGAGCATGAGACCGACCGAGTAGCGGCAGACGAGTGACAGCCACTGCTAAGCTAGCTATAGTGCTTTCATTGATGTCCTCCTGATTTTGTTCATATAACACTACTACTAGCAGTAAGTGCTCCTGCAGCCTTGGCTATCTAAGTTTTTGTGTTGTGTAGATTATCAGAATTCAGTAGTGGTTCACCGGCTAGATTGGTGCATCCATGCACGGCGCAGAGGCACGGTTTCTCGAAACAGATATTGCGTTCTTGGCTGATTAATCGTGCGATAAAACCCCACGAGAGGCAAAAAGGAAATGCCAATTGTTCAGATATTGCATTCTTGAGCTAGCCAGTTCTCAGTTTCTTTTAACCCCTTTTGATTCTGTTCATGTGACACCACTAGCAGCAAGCCAGTAAGTACTCTTGTGCTCCTGGCCATCTTAGGCTACTGCCTCGCCAAGATCGGTATGCTTCTGTGTACACTCTGCAAAGCACGGTCTCTTGATCCAGATATTGTATTCTTGGCACGGGCCAGCCACGTAGAAAGTTACTGCATTTTTAATCGACGAGTGTGTGTGCCAGCGGTGTCTTTTCGTTCAGGCACGGCCCTCAGCTTCAGTCTCGAGGGAAGGGAATCGCAGAGCAGTGGAAGACACGCAGCCTGGGCTGCCGTTTAGTCCCACCTCGCTACCTGAGCAGCGTGTTGCGTGGTTTATAACGGGAAGCGCTGCCCCACGTATCGTGTTCGTAAAAAGGAGAGACGGTTGGCATCTCCCCTGACAGGGACGGGAACGGTCTTCGGACTTTCCTCTAGCACACTGCGGTTAAGGCTACCCGCTTCGGCGGATCTTACCCAAATTTTTTTACCATTTCCTGCGCTTTTGCACCCAATTTTTTTTTACCATTTCCTGCGCTTTTGCACCCAATTTTTTTACCATTTCCTGCGCTTTTGCACCTATACTTGTCACGTATTAAAAAAATACTCCTGTCACATGCCTTTTTCATTGTATTCGTCAATTATTTTTGCCATTTCCTGCGCTTTTACACCAATACTTGTCACGTATTAAAAAAAATACTCCTATCACATGCCTTTTTCACTGTACTCGTCAAATGTTAAGCTGTTTGATTGTTTTGTATCCGCAGCGCCTTAATACTAATCACATTCTGATTTGCTTATCATATTTGCTGTGTTTTACAAAAGAATTTAGCATTTCCGTATTGCACCTATACTTGTCATGCATTAAAAAAATCCATGCTTTTTGTTACACTATTTTTCTTAACACAGTACAGACGCAAGCACTCATACATACGCGTATACACCCACCCCTATGAACGCACACCCTATCCCTATGAGCACCTTCGAGAGACTGAGCCGGCATATCATCTTGAGATTTACGAAGTCACCGAGGGCGCTTCATCGTCGACGGGAACGCCTCCTCCTACTGAAAGCGCATCGCTGAAAAAATCCAGAAATAATGCGAGCACCGGGACTTGAACCCTGGTGGGCTAGGGATATCGCTGTTCCTCTAACCATCCAAACATAGATGTCATATCCAACCTCGATGACGACAGGTGAAATGGGATGAAGACGAGGTCACCGGACTGTCACACTGCCGTGCCTAGACAAGAAGTCGACTCGTCACGTATACATGCGTCCCATCCATAGCATTCACCATCGACATGGTGGGGCTCAAAATCATGATATAAACACTAAAAACGGCAAATTTATACCTATGATATGAAAATGTTGTCCCCGTATGTAAGAACTTTGTAATGCAATATTTAGCTTAAATTAGTGTTTTCAACCCTTTAATTGAGTGGGTAAGTATTGAGTTGATGAAAAAGATTTTAAAAAGAGAGATATGGAGACAATCAATATGACGACTTGAAGTTTGCGCGTCGCCTGACCAACTTACGTATAAAACGCATTCCATATAAATTATATCTTTTATGGCATCTTTAGAGTTTCTCTAACAATCCATGATCGAGCTGGTAACCAGTGAATCGGCTGATTGCTGGCGGGATCAACCCGTTGACGACTACTTTGAAAAATCAGGATTCCTATAAATTGCCTTGAAATAACTGAGAAAAGAGTTGATGACTCGTAGGCCTTCCACCTCCATGCGGCATTGCTCCATCAGGCTTTCGCCCATTGCGGAAAATTCTCCACTATTGCCTCCCGTAGGAGTCTAGGTCGTGTCTCAGTGTTGATCCAATCTATCACACTAACCAAAAAACCGCTGAATACACCAGCTACACCTAACATGTGGCATGGACCCCCTATGGGGAATCGCTCGAGTTTTAGCATCGACCCCATTTCCTTTTGATCGTATTACACTTGACTCGCTACAAAACATTTTACTTTCTACACCATGTTACGGATCCTATAACAGATGGGTTTACAACTTTCAAGGTCGAAACTTGCCATTCGACTAGTTTATCAGAGTATCCTACGAAGTCAGGTCCAGTAGGCGCAGGATGCGCTAAGCCATCCGATCTCCCCAGGCCTCCGTCACTCTCTTCCCAAAAAAAGAGAGATGCCAACACGGTCGAGGATTTCAGGCCAATCATTATCATCTCGAGATTCATGAAATGTCAATTTTTGAAATGAGACAAAGAAAAGAGTTTAAAGACGATTCAATTTTTTCGAAGGATTTTGCCCTTAATGGTTATTCGTTCGCCGGAACCAGAAGTCCCTCAAAGAAAAGGAAAATATTAAAGGACACGAATATCTGATGAATATTCGCTGGGAGCAAAATTGAACCGCCAAGTTGTCATGCCAAAACAACTAAAAATGCAAGTGTTTGTTTTTTCATGTACAGAAGGGAAACCTGCCATGTATATAGAAGGACTAGTGGACGGGGCGCGCCCTGGGCGCGCCTCCTGATGCAGTCAGGTGCGTACCCAGGTAGGATACCGTCTATTCAACTTTTTTTTGTTCGGCTCTTGTTCGCACATGCAGATGTCAGTGATCAGGTTGTTGATGAACATATTATATTGCCATGCATATCATAAAGGAATTGAAATCAATTAGATGGTTAATTACAAGCAGAAACATGTGCAGTAGAAGATGGTCATTGCACTCATAGGTCATAGGTGCATGGGAGATCAAGAGGCGCCACCTGATACGGCTTTTCAGTTGCCTTTTTCAATCTGGATAGCACATGTACATACACTACAAGTCTTGATAGCGTAAAAAAACTTCCCGAAGAGCCCCGTGTTGCTCCCCCGCGGGGCGACCCGGGCGCGAAACCCTAGCCGCCGCAGGGCGCACTCCCCCCACCACACCTCCCTCCGCCGCCGCCGGCGAGGGCCGGCAGGCAAAGCCCGCGCGGCGTCGGCGGCGGCGGGCCTTCTCTTCCCTCCTGCTTGGACTTGGAGCTGCGCGGGGCTGCTCCCCTGGGCGGAGGAGGCGCTCGGCGGCGCGGGTGCGGAGTGCGTGCGCGGCCTGGCGCGCGCTAGAGGCGGGGCGACGCGGCCTTGCTAGCTGGAGATTAGGCGGCGCGTGCGTGGGCTGAGGGGCCGCTGCTGTGCGGGCGCGCGTGGATCTGGCGTGCCACAGTAGGCGCGGCGGCGGGTATGGCGGACGGCTGGGCACGGGCTGGAGGTGCGGGGTGACTGCGTCGGGCTGCTATACGCGCCCAGGGGCGCGTGAGACGGTCACCGCGGCCGGTGCGAGATCTACGGGGTTGCGGGGCTCTGGCGGCGGCGATGGGCGCGGGCCAGATCGGGACTCCGCGGGCCTGTGGGTGGGAGGCGCGTCCGTCCTTTCGTCGTGGGCTGCGCGGCAGCTGGCGGGCGTGCTTGGCTCGTGCTTGCGCGATGGGAGATGCCTGCTGATGCGCGCTGGTGGCTCCTCTAGCGCGCTGGTGGCCAGATCTTGTCGCCAGTGGAGGCTGTCAAGGTGGAGTTGGCGGATGTATGGTGGGCTGGCACGAGGAGGCATCAGGCGCCATAGGAGTGCGGCTGCGTTTCGCGCCTGCTCCGGCGACGTTTTGCCGTGTGGTGGCTGTAGCGGTGGTGTCGGGCGAAGCTGTGGGAGATGAATGGCACCTCGGCTGGTGTTGCATCCTCCTGTTTGGTGGTTCGGTGAGCTCGACGCTGCTTCGGGTAGGAGGACGAGATGGTGGTGGCTGGAGGGAGAGGAATGGCCTCGCAGCGGTTTGTTGCATCCTTCGTCGGAAGATGAATGGCCGGCAATCGTTGCATCCTCGAGGAGACGAATGGCGTTGTGCTTGGTTGCATCCTTTCGATGGGAGACGAATGGCACCGCTAGGGGTTGCATCCTCCGTTCAGTGGGGGATGCAGATGCAAGGTTGGAAGCACGTCGAGCTCGCCGGGGAGGTGCGGTTGGCCGTGGAGGCAGGGATAGTGGTTTGATGTGTAGGCTGGTCGGATCTTGGGTCCGGGCTATGCAGGTGAGACTGCCGGCGAAAGCCGTACTCCAGTTGTGGCCGGAGTCATCGATGGCGGCGCTTTCTGGCGTCGCTTCCTCGTTGGAGGCATCGAGGTAGCTGCTCTCACCTTGCCTTTCCCGACGTGCTCCGGGGGAAACCCTTGATCTAGTTTAGATCGGACGATGGCGGCGCTTGTCGGCATCGCGTTCTCTCTTGGGGGCATCGTCCTGGAGGTGGATCCGGTCAGAGGGACCCGTGGCTCGTGAGGATGTGTGTGTTGTTCGCCGAAAGGCGCTGTTTGTATGGTTTTTGGGTCCGGTTTCCCTCATAAACTGGATCAACCTTCTTTCTCCTGATCAATGAATTTGGTAGATCAACTACCAACATTAAAAAAAAAAACAAGTCTTGATAAACGACCGCACGACCCACGACGAGAGAACGCTCGCCTCGTCCGCCATGCGCTTCATCACCCGGTGGTTCACGCGGATCACTCGCTACATCCTTATCAGCCTATACATAGAACACAACAATGTGAAACATTGATCAAACACCTACCGCGGCAGTGTTCTTGGGGATCGATTGAGCACACTATAATAAATACACGCACCTTCGGATGAGCTAAGCGAGCTACGGCCTACGGCAGCAGCTCGTTGTTGCAGACGGTGACAACCCTTCGGGACATTCCAACCCTTCGGGACGGTGACAACCCTTCGGGACATGGCTCCTCAGGTGCATGCACTTCTTGTCGTACCACAGCCAAACGCGCTCTCTGCTTGCAAGTGCATTCCATTTCATATCTTTGCTCGACTAATTCTGAACTTCTAATGATCATACAAATTCTGGGAGAAGCGCGTGTGCTGGATCGAACATACCTTGACTTCCTCGTAGAGCTTCTTGTCCCACTCGTACAGCCTGTCAAGGCTCTCCTTGTGGCTCTGGAAGAGCTGGAATGGCTTCGGCTTCACGAACGCCGACTTGCTCGTCACCATCATCGTCGACAACCCCTCTCCGAGCAAGTAGTTGAACTATTTAAGTGAATATAGGACGAAAAGTCTTGCATGAACATTTTTTGAAACCTGATCCAATTGTTTGCCAACTATGTTGCAGCCATCAGCCAAGCCACCTTGGTCACAAACATCATATCAGAAATTTTTCATCCATGTAAATTAGCAAGTTAGCTTTAGGAGAAGTGCCAATGGTGAACTTCAAATATCAAAGTAGGAACAGGACGACCTCTAGTTGTGACATCAGAGTAGGACGGTGTAATAAGCTTTATATTTAGTAATGTTTTAACATATATGATGTTGGCACCAAGTTGACAGGGAGATAAATGTATACCTTCCATCTATGTATAAATAGCCAATGGTTCCAACAACAATAGAAGTTAAACCATAAGCACCAGCGCCTGCAAAAGAATGATTTCGCTTCAGTAGGTATAAAAAATACTGGTACCAATTCAATTCCTTTCAAGTTAAATAAATTAAACTGACAAACAGGACAAACAAAGTCTATTCTCGGATATTTGGGTTCACATAGGCAGAGGCAACAGGGCACATCACATAGAACTTGTACAGTGTCATCTATTCTACAAAGTTTGGAAATAATCATCTCTATCTATATGTAACTTTGTAGTGCTCCCATCCGATCCACTGAACTATGTCCTGGATTTGGTATATATAGTTGTCAGAGTAGTCTTATAAACCTGAAAAAAATCTATCACCACAAACAGATAAATATTCACATTTTGTGTCACTAGTAGAAAAAGGGCCTATTGTCCCGGTTCGTGAGGGCCTTCTGTCCCGGTTTGTGAACCGGGACTAAAAGGTCGTTACTAATGCCCTTGGCCTTTAGTCCCGGTTCTTACACGAACCGGGACAGAAGGTCCTCCACTGCGGCCAGCCCAGGACGGAGGGCCTTTGGTCCCGGTTGGTGACACCAACCGGGACCAATAGGCATCCACGCGTCAGCATTTCAGGGGCTGGGGTTTTTTTTTTTAAGGAGGGGTTTTGGGGGTTAATTTAGGTTGTTATTAGGTAGCTATTAAAGAGAAGTGTCCTCTCTTATATCTCCGTGCTTAGTTTACCAACACTACGTACTGCTATGCCTAAACATGGCTTAGATTGAAGTGAAGGCAACATGTGGTGCATGTCGAAAGTAATACTAATCCTAACTTGATCAAGTTTGGATTGTACTACTTTCGACACGCACCACATGCATGTTGCCTTCACTTCAATCCAATCCATGTTCATTTCACCCGCTGATATATAATAACTCTTCATGCGCGCATCATGCATCATCATATATAATAACAAGTCCTACTAATCATCATCATACAACTTCTACTCGTTATTAATAACAAGTCATACGATCATCATCCTCACAGTCATCGAACCAACCCTACTTAATTGTTCTTAGCACATGATCATCAGTATTAGGTAGGACCGAAATACCCTCTTTAAGGTAAAATAACATAAAACAATATAGACCCTGACTCTCCATTATGGAGAATGGAGATCATCCTGTCTCCAATTCTTGCGCCTTGCTTCCTTTTGCTTCCAAGAACCTCCTTGCGACTGTCCATACATTTTTTTCATTCTTTGATTTGCATGTCTCCACTTCTTTTAGAAATCCGGTATGGACAGTTGAGATTCGTAGGATGACCTGGTTGTATATTCAAAACATCAAGCCTACCATTCTGATACATCAAATGAGGCACACAATCCTCTGGGATTATTTGTTAAAAACATAGTAATAACTTCATAGTTAGCAATGATGTACTAGTTTTAGAACTATGCAAAATATGCACGGATGTCGTAATAGTAAGAAATCTTACCAGGGTATCTCCATAGTAGTTACCGTAGTTCAACACGTGCACTAGTGGCACGTACCGACCATAATGTTGAGGAGTTTGATTGTAGATATTGTAATTCTCAATATCAGTACAAAATCCGACCAGATGAGTTTTCTCCTTATAAGTTAACTCAGAGCCATCGGTGTAGTAGGTTCTGTCTACCATGTTCCGCACATTGTTTGAACAATCAAAATAAGCTGTCAATGAAAATAAGCTGTCAACTATTTTGAAATGAACAATATAAATTAGCTAATAACTATGTTTGAGAAACTCACATAGCGGTAGAATTGGAGGCGTATCAACAAGGACCCAAATGTCCATATTGTCTTGCTCGATGTCAGGATCACCAAGATTCATGGTGACAAGCATACCCTCATCAAAACCATACATCTTGCAAAATGCTTCCCAATTTTTGCAACCAAAATGGGTTACGCTCTCAGAATTATACAGCTTTACTTCAAAATCTATATCATGATGGGTCCTTAGGTGAATTTTCTTTGTTTCCATACTTTCATGATCTTCAAAACCCATCCTCTCCAAGACGTAGCGTCTTGCATGGCATGGGATAAGCTAGCCGAATTGTAAAAGATGAAAAGTACACGTTGAAATAGTTGAAGTCGTGCTTAATTACGAAAAAATAACACTTGTCGTTGTTGCGTACCGTTTCAACATCGAAGGTCTCCTCCAGCTTAATACTGAAGCGCCGATCTTCGTCCAGGTGAGGCCTGTCGCACTGACCTCGGTCGTCGTGGCACCAGTCGCACTCCCCCGGGAGACTTTCGTCGTCCGAGTACGACATTTCCTATGTTCATAATTCAAATATTAAACATCTACAATTAAATATATGTACTAAAAAACCTAAGTTAGATCATTATTATTCATCACGGGTTGACTATCGGTTTGTCGAGTCTTTTCTTGAAAACTCTCAGCTCACGTGGTGTATACATTCGACCGTTGGTGATGGTCGCTCCTCCCTTTGTCCCCGTGTGCATTACACCAAAATGTCTAGCACACGGGAACAAAGGAGAAGCGACCCCCACGACAACAGTCGGGATTCTTCGTCCTCTCATATATATATATGGTGGAACTCTCCCTCACTGATTCCTCTCTGACATTTGCGACCGTCGGTGATGGTAGCTCCTCCTTTCATTCTCGAGTGCATTACACCAAATTGTCTAGCACACGGGAACGAAGGAGAAGCTACCCCCACGACAACAGTCGGGATTCTTCGTCCTCTCATATATGATGGAGACTCGACAGACTTACAGTCAACCCGAAATATCGTTTAATTATCTTTCTAAAAGAGGATTTGGCTGGTCTCACCTCGATGTCGGAGGGGGCGGTGACGGGGACAACGGCGGGGATGATGGAGGGGCCGGGGGCTCCTAGATTTCTGCGAAAACAAAAATCCTATAAGCTATCAACTAATCATAGTGCTCTCCAATTTTAGCATTCAAAGTAGGATCGGAGTAGTTTTCCACTTTGAGCATTCAATAAGCAAAATCAAATCACAAAATAAAGTAGTATTCAAATTAGGATGCATTCAATTATAAGCAAAACTACATCATCTCCATGCGTCCGTACATCGTCGAATATTATCACTAATACACCTCGAATACTATCATACATATAGCATCGCTAGTACAGCTAGAACAGTAGCGCCCGACGGGTATTGGCGCGGGCGGTGGACACCCAAAGGGACGGAACCATCACAGGATCATAGCTCCAGTGAGATCCCTGAAGAACCTGCCAGGTATTGTCGAACCTGCCCTCCAACGCAACCATGTAGCGACGGACGTGCTGGTCCTCCTCGCTGACACGGTGACGTACCACCTCCGCGGTGTCCGGAAGCCTCGGCACCGTCACTGGCCCACGCGAGCGCCACCAAACAAGGATCGGGTCAACGACGGGCTGGTTCCTCACCAACCTACGCCCACCGGAAGGTAGCACCTCCCAAAACCAGCCCGGCGGAGCCCAGTCCCGGACATGGCCCCTCTGATCATGCCGGCCTCCTTCGTCGAGTCGACGACGAGGATGCGGGATAGGCATCGTCGACGTCAATGCGGGAATAATTGCTTTAACTAGAAAACAAACTAGTTCTATTAATTTCCTTGCTAAAAATAAACTACTTCTATAGTAAAATAAACTAGTTTTGTTAAATCAACTAGTTCAACTACTAATTAAGCACTTACTATAAATAAAATAAAGTAGTTTTATTAATTAATCAACTAGTTCAACTACTAAGCACTTACTATAAATAAATAAAATAAAGTAGTTCTTACTAAAAATAAACTACTTCTATATATAGTAAAATTTAATAAAATAGTTCTATTAATTAATCAACTAGTTCAACTACTAAGCACTTACTATAAATATATAAAATAAAGTAGTTCTTACTAAAAATAAACTACTTCTATATATAGTAAAATTTAATAAAATAGTTTTATTAAATCAACTAGCTAGTTCAACTACTAAGCACTAACCTAAAATCATATAGCTACATTATATTCATACATACATAGTTCTATAAAATTGTATGAACATTATATTCATACATACATAGCCACATCCATTCATCATATAGCTACCACATACATATAAATATACATTATATATTTGAAAAAATGCAATGAACAAAAAAATAATACAAATTATATGAAAAAAATAAACAGAGCCGTGGCGTGGCGGCGGCTCACATCGGGCGACGGAGGGCGACGGCGACCGCGGCGGGCCGGGGGCGGAGGGCGACGGTGACGTACGGGCGACGGCTCGGGGGCG